>NC_068937.1:59359673-59659673 GCF_016801865.2 Culex pipiens pallens | reverse complement strand
TGATACCAGCAGTACTTCAGTACCCATCACCATCACCTTTGCTGCACAAATATCTCCGTACTTTTCTGCCTTGCCGAATTCTTGGTCGCGTTCGTTGCCCACCACTTCAAGCGTATGAGGGACTGCCAAGGTAGTATCCGGATCGGTCGTATTCTGGTAGATTGCAACACCTCCCGATCGCACACCAACCCGCTTCGATTGGATGATACAGGTAAACCCTTCTATTTCCTCTGAGGAGTGGTCATCCAGCCACGTCTCACTCAGTGCTAGAAAGTGAACCTTGGGAAGTATGGGATCGGTGGTTATATCCAACTTGTGAGCTCTCAAACTCTGTACGTTGATGGTCATCAACGTGGTGGCAGGTCCGCTGCTCTCTAAGACCTCACCCACTTCGTCCACAATGGTGCGCAAACGGTTATTCTGCAAACGCTTGTACTCGTTACGCAGTTCTCGCATTTTTGGGCTGTCACAGCCTTTCGCATGGTGGAACTTGAAGTCTCCCTTTGAGTTGGTCAAAAAGAGGCCCTGCAGCGACTTCACACGTGATAAACCGACGTACACCATTTGCTGATCCTGGGACTTATCATAGTCGTACACAATCTTATCAAAGGTTCCACCTTGAGATTTGTGTATGGTAAGGGCATTAGCTGGTACAACCGGGAACTGTATGCGCTTGCATTTAATGCGGTTACCCAGATCGATGTTTGCGGATCGCTTCACGATTGGAGTCCAATCTGACTGCAAGATGTCGGGTCGTGTGCGTATCATAGGCTCCACCTCTTTCCTCGCAATGATCCCGATCTGCGCGTTTTCAAATTTGATCCAAAGTCTCATGATGCGATCCTCTGAGTCATCAACGCCCTCTTCGACATACATCAAGTCCCCAATTGCACCATTCACTATGCCATCTTCCACATTGACATTTGTGGTGACCATGTAAGGCATTCCAGGACAGAACTTAGTTGTATACTGCAAACCTGCCGTTTCAGCCAGACTCATCTTGTAGAGTTTGATACGAGCAGTTGCCAGTTGCTCTGCAGTCTTGTATCCCACAAAGGTGTCGTCTGCTGTGTAATCTAGCCCGTCAATGTTTCTCAGCGCTTCGTTGTTGTAGCTGGTTACGTCAATGTTCCGATGGAACAGTCGTACCGCCCCGCTAGTGTCCTCCTTGCTCAGATCCTCTTTTGTGAAGAAACGGCTCTCGATCAGTTTGGTTTCATCGGCGGTCAGTTTCAGCCCATTACCAATCTTGGTAAGAATGTCCGAAAACTGCTTATCCGCCTGACGCATAACCCGTTTGAGCTCGTGAAACATCAACGATTGCCACACCACAGCGCCACATATGGTGTTAGACGGAGGCTTGAACACGGCAACTGCATCACATCTCCACTCACCAACACATTCACACCTCCATATGGAACATCATAGATCATGTAAACATCCTGGAGGCGTATGTGTGCGGTATTCAGGGTGTGGGCGCCAACCATGCTGACCTCATCGATGATGTGAAACTTGATATTCTGCATCTCGTTCCTGTACATCTGGAGCGTTTCGAAATTCATCTTCGTTGCCTGGCGAGACATGGTGATGTGGTAAGCGTGGTGCAGGGTGGTTCCACCAATTGCGCTGGCTGCTTTTCCAGTCGAAGCTGAAGCTACATACGCGTTGTCGCGGGAGTTGTGAGTTTGGCTGTACCGATTGATCGTTTCCATAAGCGCACGCAATACGAAGGTTTTGCCGCTTCCTGCCGGACCGGTCAAGAAAACCTGCAGCGGCTCGTGCTCTTCGTAGCAATGCATCAGATGGATTACGTGCAGAATCAATGCCCGTTGCTCTGCATTCGTAGCTCGCATCATCTCACAATATGCCTCCTTCGACAACACGTTTGTGCGTTGCTTGATGACAGATCTTAAACCTCTTGTGGGCAGCAGCTCAAAGTCATCATTATTCGGCTGCATGATGACTGTCCGCACCAGCTCGTCGTGCTTTTCGGTTGCTGCGTTGTTCTCCGCTCCATCCTCCAAGTTCGCAATAGTGCGCAGATACTCCTCGACCGTTTGCTCCATATTCAACTCACAGTCGTATTCCTTACGCTTTGCCAAGAGTTGTTCCTCATGCAAATCGTACAACTGGAGGAACTTATTGTGGTCGAGAACATCCACCACCTCATTACGAAATGGCAGAAACAGGAGAACAGATTCGCGCTTATACTCAGTAAGCTCGCTCATACCGAATCCGCGCCAACGCAGCACCCTTGGCTGTGTCCTTTTCTTGTAGCTCTTTTTACCTCTTTCCTGAGAATACCAAGCTACGAACTCAGCCAAGCAGACGTCTTCCAGGCCTTCACGCTCTTCGTACTTCTCGATGATGTTCTTGTTCCACACATCTGTCGAGTCATCGCCAACTCCTTCTGCATCCATGGTCTTGAAGTGCTTCCTGCTTCTTGTCCGGTCTTGGGGCCACGCAGTTGGAATGAACTCAACTTTCTTACTTGCCTCGGACATCGGCAATCGCAGTAGGAACCAGGCTGCTTCCTGAGCGCACATCTCCACGGCTCCAAGCATCTTCAGGCTGATCTTCTTCAGCATCTCGCCGTAGTCCATCTCGGGGTTCTGCTCTTGCATGAGGATCAGCTCTCGGTGCAATCCACTAACACCACGATTGGACTTGTTGACGTACTCTACCAGGTAGTGGCAAAGTTTCTTTTCGTCAACAATAAACTGGAGATCCATGTTCGAACGCAGCTTGTCCGCAATCCATGCGTTGAACGGATTCGTTCGCAGTTCCTTTTCATCCATCGAGCGCTTGTAGAAGACCGTAGGCTGTTTCAGCGATGCACGAACTACATCCAGGTAGTACTCGTATGTACACTCGCAGTGGGCCAGATAGTCCTCAATCGTATCGAATACCATTGTTGCCAGGACATCACGCATTTCCTCAGCGCGTTTCTTCAACTCTTTGCGGCGACTGTCGTCAGCCTTAAGAGGAAGCAGGACCCGTTGTTCTTTCATGGGCCAGTACGGTATATTGAACCGACAGCGCTTTTCCCCTCGCTTTGTGCAAGTGAACGTGCAACGATGAACCTGCTTAGTAGCCGTCTGCGTGGGAAGGTCCTCGAATCTAATGGAAGTGATGGTGTTGATCAGTTCCAGAGTAGCAGGCATGTGCTCGGAAGCAGGTTCCTTGGGATCGTTGGCGAGCCAAAGCACTGCATGGCAGTGGGGACTACCGCGATGCTGGAACTCAATCCGTTTGAAGTAATCGACGACGTAGTACTTCCCGAACGGACTATGAGTTTTCGAACCCAAGATCAAGAGGATGACTTCGATCAGCTTGTTGAAATAGAGGCAGCACGTGACTGGATCTTCACTGACCAATACTGCTCTTTGAAGTGCTGTTAGTTGCTCCATCGGTTCTGTCAAGTCGATCCTGTTCTCTTGATCCGAGAGCTTGTACAGTATCTTCAGCAGTTCGGGCCAGTGAGTCTCGTTAGCACTCATAGTCAAGAAAACCGTTGGCTTTCCCAGCTGTCGAATCATGGCGAACAAATCTTTCTCCCGTATCTGCCAGTACAATGCCGAGTTCGGAATCGATTTCAGCCACGCGAAGTTCCTCTCGATAAGGCTCTGCATGAACTGCGGGTCACTGAGTTGAGCACGGGTCACATTGTTCGTACCTTGGACCCTAAAGGAGCTCGAAACTCCATCGTGAACCCGAAGACGCATGATCTTAACACCCATGTACAGGATGTGAGTCGGCTTTGCTCCACGCCGGTCACGTCGTCTAGTTTCACTGGTAGCCTTATCGTAAGGAGTAACGCGAACCCCTTTCCTGTACGATCGTATTTTTCCTTGGTAGATTCCGGGAAAAGAAAGCTCTTCTGCATACTGATCGTACACGATGGAAGTCGGCATTCGGTTCTGACCAGGAGCAATATTTAGACTCATGTCCTCGTTCCATAAGACGGTCTGTTGCTGTCCTGTGAACAATTCCGCTTCAGTTTCGAGTACGTCAAGTGCAATTTGGTCGTTCTGCTGGGGAATTCTTGGGACATCTCTTGGGACATCCACGACTTCCGATACTTCCAGCTCAACCATTTCCTCACCGTCAGTACCTTCTGGTACATCTGGTTCTATGAGGCTTTCATCCAAAACGATACCTTCGCGCTTATACAACGGAGTGTTGATAAGATAGCGAAGCCATGCTTTAACGACAGACTTCTTGACATATCCCTGCAGGTAGTTGGACTTGTGGATCAATTGCTTTTTAATGCAAACATTAAAGGCGTAATCATCCTCCAATTGACGCGGAAGCATCCGAACCATCTCGTTGACATCAACAGGGACATTTATAATCTGCCCGATGATTGTGTAGCTTCCTAAAATTTCAAAGCACGTCACCAACTACAAAATTCAAAGTTGATAAACAATTTTCACCTCGCGCATGACTGAGCCGACGAATTTGCATGAACGGCAGCCTTGGCGCAATCAACCGCTCGGTGATCGGATCCAGTGGTGGAAGGTTCGCTGGCTTCTCCGGGTAGGTAAATCCGTTCGATGTGGACAAAGTGGGTACTTTTCCATTCCTCAGAGAGTTGTGGCAGGTCTGGCACACCTTGAATCCCGCGACTGACTCAAAGTGGCCTGCCTCGACCAACACTCTCCCGCCATCGCTTGTGATGGACCTCAAGTCATTGCTGAACCAGATGCGTTCACAAACATTGCAATAATCACCCAGTTTGTTGTCGGTAAACTTTTTGTGAAAAGCAATGTCGGCCTTCGCGCAATCTGGCTTGCCACCAGCTGTGGCAGTCGTACCCGTCTCTACAAAACATTAAACAATTGGGGATAATATTGAAAGACCTCCCTAAGTTACCCAGACTTACCCTGACTATTGGGTACTGATACCTGAGAGGACTCGTTCAGAGCGGAACGAGTCGGTACGATTCCTGTAAGATACAGGAAGATCTAAATAGTTGCTTTTGATTGTATAATATTAAACCCAAAATTCAAAGTTAGACAGTGCGTAGAACAAATGCCTATCTCATGCTAAAACTCTAAAACAGATTATTTTTATTGGCTATATTAACTGTGTTTGTTTTAAGAACAAAATTAAATTATTCTGCCAACTAAATTCATATTCATACGTTAAAATATCCGCTTTATACAGAGAAAATTCATTTCAAGAACACAAATTGTGCATGCAATGTGAAAACTTTCAAACATGATCAGCATTATATTGCTAAGTTGTAAAATTTTGTTGAATTTAGCGAAAGTTAAAAATCTTGGTTTCACAGTTTGGCGTTATCTTGTCTTAAAAGAATAGACAATAAAATTAAAGCAAATCTTTGTTCTGCAGTTTATCACTTTTTGCTAAAAACTCACCAAGAAATGTCTCGGAATCGGCCTGGAACGTGCCCCTTCCAGAACCCGACGGAATCTGTACCGGGTCAGGTCGTGGGTAGAACCGTACTGGCCCCGTGCTCGGGCCGGGCATCGGCTCCAAATTCACAGTTGCTGCTGGGTTACCGGCCGCTACTGTACCTCCTCGCTCGGCCTCCTCTTGCGCTTTCAGTTTCTTCCGCTGGCGGAATTCCCTGACGCGCTCAGCGCTCGTCTTGGCAGGCCTCCGCGGTTTCGGTGCCTTGATCTCCTCTTCCTCCTCCATCTCCTGCTCTCCCTCCTCCTTCTCCATCTCCTGCTCTCCCTCCTCATCACGATCAGCAATCGTCTCCTCAGCTTGCCTCAGTGGCGCCACCACTCTGTTCTCCTTCTCTCTCTCCTCACGCTTCCGCTTGCGATGACTCGCAAGGTATTTCGCCGCCAGGTGTCGTGACATCCTCACTAGCTGAATGCCAAGAGCAAAGTGTTTGCAGTTTTGCGGGCGATATTTCTTATATAGTTGCGCAAAAATATACTCTCTCCCTCTCTTTCTCTCCCTCCCTCTCTCTCTACCCCCATCTCTCTCCCTCACACACAATCACACACACACACACACACACACACACACACACACACACACACACACACACACACACACACACACACACACACACACACACACACACACACACACACACACACACACACACACACACACACACACACACACACACACACACACACACACACACACACACACACACAATCACACACACACAATCACACACACACAATCACACACACACACATACACAATCACACACACACACACACACACACACACACACACACACACACACACACAAATCGACCATGTGGCCTTTTGGCAGGCAATTCATTTTGAAATTAAAGAATCACTCTTTCGTGAGGGTTTTGTTGGCCCTGAAAAGGGCCGTTTGATTTTATAAGCGGTGCTCTTCTTCTCTCCTCTGCTGGTGCTGCTCTTCCCCTCTGCTCTGCTGGTGCTGCTCTTCTTCTCTGTCGGTGTTGCTGCTGCTGCTGCTCCGCGGTTCGACCTTCACTCGTCGGTAGTCCGGATAGAATGAAGAGGCTTCTGCGCTGGGATTTTTCTTTTATACTTTCGCGCGACCCAGATTTTGCGCTGGAGGGTGGAGTCTCGATTGACGTAGGAGGTTCATACGTCCCCAATTCGGGCGCATAAGTATTAGTGCTTTGCAGAGACTCGGTTTCAATCTGCGAGCATCCATTAGGTGAGGTGATTTTGTCTCGCCACTCGTCGTTTTGCTTGGGCGATGTGCTAGTCGCTTTTTGTCGTCAAATGCAAACAATTTTGCCTGCCACTTGCAAGGAAAGAATTTCCAAGAGCTTTGATTGTGTGCAAAATTGAGCCAAGGCAAAAAATTGTCAAATATTTTATAATTTTATTCTTTCTCAGTCCACATTCTTCAGGCGACCGAAATCAGTCATGGATTTGTTTTAAAATTTAGATAAAATGCGGTAGATGAGACAGTGAGTGTGTGTGTGTGTGTGTGTGTGTGTGGGCTTGCAAATTTTACTGTGTTTGTGTGTGTCTGTGTGTTTGTTACAGTAAATGACGAGCAGCAAAATCAAATGTAAATTAAAGGAATTAGAAACATTTACCCATTTTGAGCCAATTTTGCTTCTCATTAGTAAGTGCATTTCCACCTCCCCTTCACAAAAACAATTTTAGATTTGAAGAATAACTCTTTCGTGATTGTGTTGTTGGCCCTGAAAAGGGCCGTTTGAATTCATAAGCGGTGTGCCGGCAGATTTACAATGCAATCCGCGACTGATCCGGGACAGTTCCGGCTGTTTTTCAGCTTTTACTTTTTCTTCCTTGTTGGCCCGAACGAGAGTGAAGAACACTTGAAGTTGCTCTTCTTCTCTGCTGCTCTCCTCTGCTGGTGTTGCTCTTCTTCTCTGCTGCTCTCCTCTGCTGGTACTGCTGCTGCTGCTGCTGCTCCGCGGTTCGACCTTCACTCGTCGGTAGTCCGGATAGAATGAAGAGGCTTCTGCGTTGGGATTTTTCTTTTATACTTTCGCGCGAGCCAGATTTTGCGCTGGAGGGTGGAGTCTCCATTGACGTAGGCGGTTCATGCGTCCCCAATTCTGGCGCATAAATATGATTGCTTTGCAAGCCATTCTTAACTCATTCGAACGGAACGAAGCAGCAAACAACGAGCAGCGAGCAAAGCCAGCAGAATGGACGATGTACATGGCAACTTTGCACCATTATTTGGGCTGCCTCCCATTGACCCTCGGACGGAAATGTTAATTTCCCCCAGAATTCCATTCGTTTTCATCCGACCGCACAACTGCGGTGATCGGATTAAATGTGCTGGAAATTAATATTTCCTTTTCCTTCAATTATATAAAATCAAACGGCCCTTTTCAGGGCCATAAAAATATTCACGAAAGAGTTATTCTTGTCAATTCTAAATTAAGGTTAACATTATTTATTATGCGTAAATTTTCACTGAGCCTAATCATTATATTTACAACATTTAAAAAACCACTGCAACCACTTGCATGTTGAAATTATCATGTGCTGTGTGTGTGGCAAGCAAGCAAAATCAAAAGTCGAAATTTATTACAGTCGACTCTCTGGCTGTCGATCTTCTCGATATCAATAATTCTCCATCTATCGATGAATTCTTCAGTCCCTTCAATCTGCATACTTCAATTATCTTCATTCCTCGATATTTTTCCTTGCTTGAAGGATCTCTTCCTCGACGGTCCCTTGGATTCTGTTTGCATTAAAAATCTCTTCCGGTTGTCAATAATTTCACTTTCTCATGGCTTGCATAGACATTTTTCTTGGCGAAACGAAGCTTTGAAGGGTATTTGACATTAGTTTGTTTTTGTTTGATGGACGTTGCCATGTTTCTCTCCCATAGCTGGGTCGTTCTGTAAACTGATGATTCTCTTCCTCGACGGTCCCTTGGATATTGACAACCAGAGAGTCGACTGTACTTTCACTTCTGCTCTGCAGAGCGCTTAAATTATGAAGCATTATGACGCCTAGCGTCGCAGGTTTGAAATCGGGCTGCTTGAATTTTTGACCGTCGCAGATTTGAGGTCCCCTGGTGGTGACCGCTGCTTCTGCAAACGCTCATTCGACGGTGGACGATATCTTTAAGAAAGAATTTTGAGGGCTATTTAGGTACTTGAATGTCCCGTCCGTGGAGGGGAAGCTCAGTTGTTAAGTTCCATTTAGCGTGTACCAACAAACAGGTGTGTGTTTGTGTGTGCACGCACATTCTGAACGCTAATTGATTGCTCTTTTGTGGAAAGGACTATCTGAAGTCCCAAAACTGGCTACATCTGCTGCCGAGGCAGCCCGACGTCCATTTTAAGCGCGCTTTGGTCGATTTAGTGGTCTCGGGGTTGATTAAACTTTGCTAAGTCCGAGACGATTTTAGGTACTTGAATCGAACGTCCGCGGAAGGGAAACTCGACGCGTAGAACCCAATCAGCGTGTACCATCAAACGGGGAGTGTGTATGTGTGTGAGGACGAGCATTTACTACTTTCGCGGGAATGCAAGCTGATTTTTTTTTCAATTTTAAGAAATAACTCTTGGTTATGGATTTCTGCCAGCAAAGTGCCATTTAAAGCATCTGGCTGTTTTAACTTCACCGGGAAGCTCAACGCAGCGCACGAAATATAGCATCACATTTGGAGGCCGCGACGTGTGCATACGAACACACACTCCGTCGCGTCCCAAGCCCACCGAATCGAAGTCGTGGCGTGGAATCGAAGTCGTGGAGAGAGAGAGAGAGAGAGAGAGAGAGAGAGAGAGAGAGAGAGAGAGAGAGAGAGAGAGAGAGAGAGAGAGAGAGAGAGAGAGAGAGAGAACCCATCCAAGTGTAACAAAATTAATTCATTTTGAACACTATTCTGGGTGCTTCATTTTACTTTTTCCACATTACCAGGATTTTTGAATATTCGAGAATAACTCTTTCGTGAGGGTATTATTGGCCCTGAAAAGGGCCGTTGGTTGGTGGTAGGCCATTACGGCAAGCACAAGTGTTGGCTCCCGCGCCTCTACTGCTGCGGCTTCGTGTGCAACACGGTGGTCTCCTCCCGCAGATTCGTCCTCTCCTCCCGCAGATTTTCATCCTTTGGCCGCTTCTTCCTCCGCTGCACCGAGTGCATTTCTTGTTCTCTGCTGCTGCTGCTGCTGTTGCATCAGGAGCTCCGTCCGGGTCGGCGTCACCGGTTTGGGGGAGCGGGGTGAAGGCAGCTCGCCGAGCTGTGAAATCCGTCACCCCGCGCGTCCTTCCTTGGTTCCGTCCCGCAATCAGCAGCAGCAGGTCCCGAATCAGCAGCAGCAGGAGCTCCTTCCAGGTCGGCGTCCAAAATTGATTTGACTTGATTTTGTATCGGCACCTCCTTTTATATCAAATCGTTTTGGCGTTTGACGAAGCAGCAGCACAAAAGGAATAAATCGCCAAATTGTGTCAAGGCCAAACGCAGGCAAGGCTTTGGGGGCGGAGTCAAGAGAGAGAGTGTGCGCGTGTGTGTGTTGTGTGCGTGCTTGCTTGCTGTGTGGAAGCAGTTTTATTAATTTAAACTCAGTTTTTAAGTGCTTCAACTAAATTTCATGGCCATTAATTAGGTATATTAAGAAAGCTTGAAATCTCCCCTTTCGTTTGGTGGGTACCACTTTTACGTGTGTTGAACAGGAGTTGAGATATTATTGTTGCAAATCTTGCAGTCGCGTTTATTTTCTTTTCGTTACATTTCGCTCCGCGAAATTTTGGATTGCTACCCTGTATAGAGCCCTAAGACGAAGTTCTTCGTCAAAAAGGTTTACAAAATAATTTAACTAGTTTGTATCAAACAGCACTTGAACCAGCGAATCCGAATTCAAATGACCAACAGCTGTCAAAATCTCGAATTCCCGGTTGTCAAACAATCGGGTTAAATTGTTAACTGCCGTTAAACAAGTGATAGCAAAAATTGTAACATTATTAAAAACTCTTAAAAATTGTCAAAATAAAATATGCTAAAACGAAGTTGCTGCAATAACCTACGTTCAGTCGTTTCACCACAAACCAAAAGGATCCCGACACGTGGCTCAGTGTAGTCAAACAACTTCATTGTTGCCGAATAATGAATCAATCGCTTCCTTTTTCCCTTTCCCACTGCTATGATTAAAAAAACCCAAACGGACTGGTTGGTTGGCCACAAAATGATTGCCATGGGTAAATTGGTGAGGAAATTAGAAAAGCGTTGCAAACAAAAGCAGCCACGTGTCGCTGTTTTTCTTTCTGGGAATCTGCAAGCACGCACACTTTTTGTCTGACCAGTGGCGTGATTTTTATTGAGTGGGAATATTTTATCGCTGCTACATTGCGAACAACACTGCCGATTTCGTTACGCTAACGCGAGCCACGTGTTAAGGCTCTAAGCGTGGAAAGTGTTTTTGTTGCAATTTAATGAAATTAATTGCTTTATAATTAGCTTGTGAAAGATTCCAAGCATTACAAGGAGCCAAACAGAATCTGAAAGTTCCAACATGGAATCGGAATTTTAATTGACGAAAGATTTAAAGCAATCGATATTTGCCAAAAAGAAAACAAACTCTGAGTGTTTATAAAATAATTAAATAAGATTTCATATATTCTTGCAAAGAATCGCATTCAATGTCTGAAAATTGAAACAATTTTAATATTATATTAGCATAGAATCAACAGTTGAAAACAGTCTTCCAAGTGACATATTCTTCCTTTTGATCTACCGCCTACACTGTATTCCTGCACCCATCATTATGCCGTTAGTCCTTATAATTAATTAGTCAATTAGTCGCATCTGTCTGACGGTGATTATTCTGCCATACGAGAGTGTGCTCCAACCTTATATGTTTGCGGTGACGAAGCCAGTTTTACACGTTGTTTCCGGCACGCGCCATTGCAATTTTACTGTCCCCCTCTCCCTCCATAACTCGTCTTCCGGCTCGACTGTTGCCGGTCACAGCTAAAGGCACGTAATCAATTGGGCGTACATTCTTTTAAACCCCCCACAACTTACGGTGCACTACGCGTTAAATTGAAATGTTCTCCCCTCTTTCCTTTCGAGCGGCAATGTGCGTTTTAAGTAAAAAGGAAAAGGGTTCCTGGTGTACCTTTTGGCGCATGGCGCAAAAATTGGCAATTGACTTGCGTTAATTAGCAGAATGAGAAAATTGCTTAAATCACGGACAATTTGCCAAACGGCGGTTTCTTTGATGTTGAACCACAGAAGCATTCTACTGAGTAGCTTTTAGTAGATAAATATTTGGTACCCACAAAAAAGAAGCCACTATTATGTTACCATTTCGTCACTTATGTCCTATCTTGCGACACGTCCTAAAGTAGACGAGTCACAACATAGCACACAAGTGACGGTTTGTTAAGAAAGAAAATTAGTTCTGTCAAGTTGTTAACCCCGGTGCTCCTAATATGATAGTTTATACATACTTGAAAATACAGTTAAAATTATCAGGTGCCATTAAAACTAAGAACAAGTTTTACGTAGAATCTTGCGACTGCCATCGTAGTCTGCATCGACTATTGTAGCAGCCCAGACAATCTTGTTCTTAGCTTAACAAGTGATCCGGTTCTAGTAACGCGAAATTTCTGGAAGGCATTATTTTCGTAACAAATTTAGGAATTTAATCATTTTTTCATAGAAAACTTTTTTACATCGTGACGCAAACAAATCTATCCCCAACATCACAACATTTTCTAATTTATCGTGTCAATATTTGACCACTCAACGTTTCCCGTACAAAACCAAATACAGTGAAACCATGCATCACGCTGCGGCTGGTGGTTTTCGGTACGCAAACAAACAGCCGATCGAACTCAGCACGAAGGGGAAGGAAGCTTGCCTTGTGCCAGTAAGTAATTAAATTACAATTTAGTAAGATAACAAATACGCCAGCCAGTTGACTCCCGAGGTATTGGCTCTTGTTTTTTATCAGCATCATCTTCATCATCATCATCATCATCATGCAGAAAGGCCAGAATACAAGGCAAAACAGAAGTGTATGTACCACTTGAGTGCTGTCCGGGTTCAGGTTTTGCACCCTCAGTTGCGGCTGTCGGCTGGTTTTCCCCTCCAGGAAATGGCTCTATTTTTGTAAAGTCTTTGTTGAATGTTTGCACATTTATATCATATTCATCAAATTATAAGCGTTCTGTAAAATTGTTGGCGGTGGTTTGGTATTTGCCGAAAGCAGTGAAGCTTCCCTTGCCGAAGTCGAACCCTCGGAAAACGAGATCAATTGCTGGGTTAGAGAAGAGATCAAGATAGAGCCGAAATCCGATTGCATACATATTTGATTGTGTCAACAAAAGTTTAGTTTTAAAGGATGTCTAGCACCCTATTTTTTAAAGTCTTCGTTGAAAAGTGAATCATGGCGAACACTCAAAAAAATCCACACGTAGATGCTATGTGAAAAATCACGTAACCCCAATTTTCCCCTCGCTAGGCACGTTTTACGTGACACACACTCAAAAAACATTCAGGTTGAAGTTACGTGAAAACCTTTGTGGTATTTTTCCACTAAAGTTTTCACGTAACTTCTACGAGAAGACTCCAGTAGAAACGGAATTTGCTTGGCCAGATCATTTCACGTTTGTTCTACGTGTTTCACACGTAAAAACTAAATGGAACGTCGATGATATCTACGTGTTTGTTTTAGTAAACGTTATATGAACTTTGTAGTAGTAGATTTTGGTTTTCGTTTCACTTTTTTTTCGAATAGAAATAATAATGAAGTCAGTTAAATTTGCATAAACTTGTTTTATTTAATCAATATTTGGAAAGATCTCACCATTAGTAAGTAAATCGTAAAAAATGCCATTTGCTGGAAACACGGATGAGACCTTTCCACCAGGTCGGCGCTGCCTCGACAATGTGCTTGACCAAATGGTCGCGATCACCTCCCCAAGGATCTCCGAGTAGTCCAGTCCGTTTGCCACGCGCAGAATCGCCACCGATGGCCAGTGCTTTGTGCACCATGTTTACTACTACTTCTACTCGGCCGTCACTCTTATAACCGAGCATTGTCGAGATATTCCGTGCCCATGACCTCAGCCAACCGGGGGTTGTTGGAGATGGCCGGTTGCGGTACCAGGCAATGGTTAATCGGCCGCTGTTGAGAAAAGAGAAAGGCTTCATCCATAAAGTACGTCACGCTAAAATCACCCAAAATTTACCCCACCCTCCCCCCCTTTGTCACGCTTTTCCTATACTTACAACACGCAATGTCACACTTGCTCAGACCCCCCCTCCCCCCCTAGAGCGTGACATACTTTATGGATGACGTCAAAGGTTCATAAAGTAACAGTTTGTATAAATTTTTATGTTTTTGAGAAACTAACCTCTTCATAATTCTGCTGCTGATGGCCAAGACCTTGGGTAAATCCCGGCGTAGCAACCTGGATCGGATTTCCTGGGCTCACGAACTTTGCTTACTGGAGATGACCAGTTTTGGTGCCAGTGGCCGCCGAAAAACTAAAGTTGCTGCTATCAGAAATCAGCTTCTGCAAAAACTTTCATTAATTACATATAAAATTATTCAAACTTAAGGGTGCACAGCAACCAAGGAAGTTTTTCAATTCAATTCAATTCAATTGGTGTTTATTAGAATTTAACAGTTCTGCTCCAGGATGTTACATTTGCAATTCAGAGATTTGGAGAACCTTTCAACTGAGATCAATTCATTAGCCTTTACAGGGAGGGTACATGTTTCTAAGTTTAGATGTTGCTAGCTGCGTGCTCTTTTAGGGAAAATAAATTTTGAGAAAAAACCCTAGATCTATGTTTGGCTTAAGACTAATATCACAGTTGTTGACGGAGGAGTGCTTCGATGAGCGGATTCGTTGACATCCCACAGGAAGTCCTGAAGGTTCTCGTTGCCTTTTCGATGCTTGCGTCGATGGTGTCGACGCCGGCCAGCTCGTGTAGATCGTCGGTCGGGTACCACGGGTCCAGGTTGTGCACCATCTTGAGCAGCTTGTTCTGCTTCACCTGGAGACGCTTACGGTGCGTTTGGCGCAGTTGCCCCAGACCGCAGCAGCGTAGGTCAGCATTTGACGGATGATGCACTTGACCACGAGCGACTTGTTCTTGATGCTCAGTTTCGACCGCCGATTCAGCAGGGAGTAGAGCGCCTTGGTGGAACGATCCACCTTCTCGATGATGTTGTTCACGTGCTTGTCGTACTTCAGCTTCTTGTCATGCACCACACCCAGGTACCTGACCTCGTCGTCCCACGTCGCAGGCTGGCCGTTGACGCTGATCGATCTGCGGGGAAGGTGCCGAGCAGCACGCCTCCTGGTGAAGAAGATGGACTGGGTTTTCCCAGCGTTGAGCTTGATGCGCCACTTCCGCTGAAACTCCTCGAGGTTGTTCTGTGCCGCTTGTAGGTGGGTGACGACGATCTTCGGGTCCTTATCCGATGCCAAGTATGCAGTGTCATCCGCAAAGAATGCGTACGACACTCCATCGATCATCGGCACGTCGGAGGTGAGGATGTTGTAGAGAGTCGGGCTCAGCACTGATCCTTGGGGCACGCCGAAGGGGATGTTGTGGACGGAGGAACGCTCGCCATTCACCGTCACCGTAAACGACCGATTCGTCAGGAACGACTCGACGATCTTGACCAACCAAGGAAGTTGTTGTCTTCTTATTCCAAAATTGTCAAACTTACGGACCCAATCCTGCAAGAATCTGATTGTAAAACTAGTCAAACTTTGAAGACAGTGATTTAGGGGATGAATAAAAAATTATATCGATAGTTCCCGTAGTATTAGAGATACTAAAATGTCTGTAACAGAAATCTGGGTGCAAAAGCTATGGTTGATGTGTACCGTTAATTTAACTTACCGTCTCTTTCTTTTTCAACTAAATTTAACAAGCATAGTCCGGCAGCAGGTCTTCACCGTACGCCATGAATTTTCATACTAAAATAATCACGTAGAAACTTCACCGAATAGAGTTATCTTCGTGCGCATGTATTGCGTGTACGTACACGATGGATTTCTAGGTTAAAATTTGTACCCGCCAGCAGAAACAAATGGTAAGCTAGTGTGCGTGAGATCGCGCTTAGATAACTCTATGGCGCACTCGAGTTCCGTTAAAGTTACATTTCAAAACACATAAAAACTACATGGAAAACCCTAGTGGAAAAATATCATAAGGCTTTTCACGTAACATCAACGTGAAAACATTTTTTTGCAAGTACACTTTCACATTATTTTTACGTGTGTCACGTAAAACGAGCCTTGCGAGGGGAAAATCGGGGTTACGTGATTTTTCAGATAGCATCTACGTGTGGATTTTTTTGAGTGCACGTAAAAACAATGTGAAAGTGTACCGGCAAAAAATTATTTCACGTTGATGTTACGTGAAAACCCTCATAGTATTTTTCCACTAGGATCTTTCATGTAGCTTTTATGTGTTTGGAAATGAAACTTTAACGAGATTCAAGTGCGTCATTCGGCCAAATTTCTACGTGATTTTTTTAGTATGAAAATTGATGGCGTACGGTGAAGACCTGCTGCCGAACTTGTGCTAGTTACAATGTCATAAACGGTATGTTTAATTAAGTTTAATAGTATTTTCAATAACTAATTATTAATTATATTCTGGACCCAGCATTTTCGTATCCGATGGCCGTTGGATTTCTGGCCGGTGACCTGAAGGACTCCTGGAAGGCAACCTGGCTGACGTCGATTTCATACATCGGATTACCATTCCGTCGGTTCCATGGTCCGGCTATTTCCGCCGCCAGAAGGTCAAGGCAGAAGACAACGGGTTCCGGCCATGCAGGTCAACAGAATCGGCAAACTTCGCACGAACGTCATCGTACTCGGCTAGCACGTCGAGAGCTGCGTTGACCTGGGGGGAAGACTACGTCCCGCGATCTTGGAAATACCGGATGCGTTTATCTGTTTGTTCCCAGCAAGAGTTATGTGTTATGTTAGTTTATTATGAGGGGCTTTTATAGCGAGATTGTTCCGGAGATGCTAATTAATCAATAAACAATTTTACACCAATTTTATTCTTTTTGCCTTCCTCACCTTACTGAGGAAAGGCTATAAAATCACTCAGAAAATGAACTTCTTAATTCGACCTTGTAGACCAACCTTCACGTATACCTATCGACTCAGAATCATGTTCTGAGCAAATGTCTGTGTGTGTGTGTGTGTGTGTGTAGGGATGTGGGTCTGTGCACCAAAAAATATGCACTCGATTATCTCAGCACTGGCTTAACCGAATTGGACCGTTTTGGTCTCATTCGATTTGTCTTGGGGTCCCATAAGTCCCTATTGAAAATTATGAAGTTTAGTAAAGTACTTCAAAAGTTATGCTAAAAAAACGATTTTGGCGTATGTCCGGAAGATTGTAAAAAGAGTGGTTTTTGCAGGAAACCCTATCATGTTATACATTTTCAGAAAGGTATTAAAAAGACCTTTCCAATGTACCCAAAACATTGAAGATCTGACAACCCTATCAAAAGTTATTAGCACTTAAGTGTTATTTATACACTTTTTGGAGGCCGGATCTCAGATATTTCAGTAAAAATGATGTCCGGGTCCATCATGCGACCTGTCTTTAGTTAGATAATCAAAAGACCTTTCAAATGAGCCTAAAACATCAAGGATCTGACAACCCTATCAAAAGTTATTGACACTTAAGTGTTATTTATACACTTTTTGAAGGCCGGATCTCAGATATTTTGGTAAACATGATGTCCGGGTCCATCATGCGACCCATCGTTAGTTAGATAATCAAAAGACCTTTCAAATGAGCCTAAAACATCAAGGATCTGACAACCCTATCAAAAGTTATTGGCACTTAAGTGTTATTTATACACTTTTTGGAGGCCGGATCTCAGATATCTATTTCAGATAGATATTTCAGTAAAAATGATGTCCGGGTCCATCATGTGACCTGTCGTTAGTTAAATAATCGAAAGACCTTTCAAATGAGTCTAAAACATCAAGGATCTGACAACCCTATCAAAAGTTATTGGCACTTAAGTGTTATTTATACACTTTTTGGAGGCCGGATCTCAGATATTTCAATGATAATGATGTCCGGGTCCATCATGCAACCCATCGTTAGTTAGATAATCGAAAGACCTTTCAAATGAGCCTAAAACATCAAGGATCTGACAACCCTATCAAAAGTTATTGGCACTTAAGTGTTATTTATACACTTTTTGGAGGCCGGATCTCAGATATTTTAGTTAAAATGATGTCCGGGTCCATCATGCGACCTGTCGTTAGTTAGATAATCAAAAGACCTTTCAAATGAGCCTAAAACATCAAGGATCTGACAACCCTATCAAAAGTTATTGGCACTTAAGTGTTATTTATACACTTTTTGGAGGCCGGATCTCAGATATTTTAGTTAAAATGATGTCCGGGTCCATCATGCGACCTGTCGTTAGTTAGATAATCAAAAGACCTTTCAAATGAGCCTAAAACATCAAGGATCTGACAACCCTATCAAAAGTTATTGGAACTTAAGTGTTATTTATACACTTTTTGGAGGCCGGATCTCAGATATTTTAGTAAAAATGATGTCCGGGTCCATCATGCGACCCATCGTTAGTTAGATAATCAAAAGACCTTTCAAATGAGCCTAAAACATCAAGGATCTGACAACCCTATCAAAAGTTATTGGCACTTAAGTGTTATTTATACACTTTTTGGAGGCCGGATCTCAGATATTTTAGTAAAAATGATGTCCGGGTCCATCATGCGACCTGTCGTTAGTTAGATAATCAAAAGACCTTTCAAATGAGCCTAAAACATCAAGGATCTGACAACCCTATCAAAAGTTATTGGCACTTAAGTGTTATTTATACACTTTTTGGAGGCCGGATCTCAGATATTTTAGTAAAAATGATGTCCGGGTCCATCATGCGACCCATCGTTAGTTAGATAATCAAAAGACCTTTCAAATGAGCCTAAAACATCAAGGATCTGACAACCCTATCAAAAGTTATTGGCACTTAAGTGTTATTTATACACTTTTTGGAGGCCGGATCTCAGATATTTTAGTAAAAATGATGTCCGGGTCCATCATGCGACCCATCGTTAGTTAGATAATCAAAAGACCTTTCAAATGAGCCTAAAACATCAAGGATCTGACAACCCTATCAAAAGTTATTGGCACTTAAGTGTTATTTATACACTTTTTGGAGGCCGGATCTCAGATATTTTAGTAAAAATGATGTCCGGGTCCATCATGCGACCCATCGTTAGTTAGATAATCAAAAGACCTTTCAAATGAGCCTAAAACATCAAGGATCTGACAACCCTATCAAAAGTTATTGGCACTTAAGTGTTATTTATACACTTTTTGGAGGCCGGATCTCAGATATTTTAGTAAACATGATGTCCGGGTCCATCATGCGACCTGTCGTTAGTTAGATAATCGAAAGACCTTTCAAATGAGTCTAAAACATCAAGGATCTGACAACCCTATCAAAAGTTATTGGCACTTAAGTGTTATTTATACACTTTTTGGAGGCCGGATCTCAGATATTTTAGTAAAAATGATGTCCGGGTCCATTATGCGACCTGTCGTTAGTTAGACAATCGAAAGACCTTTCAAATGAGCCTAATACATCGAGGATCTGACAACCCTTTCAAAAGTTATTAGCACTTAAGTGTTATTTATACACATTTTAGAGGTCGGATTTCAGATATTGTGATAAAAATATTGTCTGAATCTTCCATGCGAACTATCGTTGGATAGGTTTTTTTTGCCGATGAGCCAGAAAAATTAATGGTCTGCGAACCCTATCAAAAGAAATTAGTAATAAAGTTGATTTGTTAAACATGTTAAGGGAATGTTGCTATTTTTACTGAATGTATTGACTTCATGAATGTGAGGAAGGCACCAACCACCTAAAGGTGGATTAAGTAACGTTTTTGAAGAAAAAACCCATAAAAACAAGAACCTTTTACTATAAAGTTCATATAATGTTTACTAAAACGCATAAGTAAAACTCATTGGTTGATTCATTTAGCTTTTACGTGTGATACACGTAGAATCAACGTGAAATAATCTGGCCAATCAAATCCCGTTTCTACTAGGGCCACCTCGTAAAAGTTACGTGAAAACTGTAGTGGAAAAAAACCACATAAATTTTCACGTAACTTCAATGTGAATATTTTTTTGAGTGAAGCATATTTCAATGGATAACATGAATGCATTGCTCGGAGTTGATTTTTAAACGTTTTAAAAGGACATTTTGCTCTAGTTTTCTAGTTTTGATTTTCTTAAAATGAACTACCTATCAAATTTCTATAGAGCCAATTTATTATTTTTGCATTTCCGTTCTGAAACTTTCCTACTTACTTAGTACTAGAAAAAGTACTAGTACTAGTGCTGAAAAAACTAAGAATTCCCCTAATAATTACACCTTTCATATTTTCTACAGCTAGTAACGGGAAAATTTTTAAAGTATTTTAAAGTGATTTTTTTTCGTTTTTTTATACGTCTTCAATTGGACATTTGAAATCACAAATTGGTTTGCAAAATGGCAAATACATGAAATAATTTAACATTATTCAAATAAATGGAATTATGTACACAATTTTCACCAACTCCCAATACACGACCCTGGCTAAACACTTTTTTTCCTGGTTTCAACATCAGCAATCATTCCGGTTTTTTTTATTTGGTTTAGTTGAGTTACAAACATTTCAATAAAAAAAACCCAATTCACTGGCTAGCTTTCAACCGACCACACGTGGCACCACAATCATGCTGTGCCAAATATTTGATCAAATGCGAAACTCAAAGAAAGAAAATTTCCAGTTTGCTCTCGTACTTGCGAGCATGCTGTGTACGTACACACGCAGATATTTATTTTAATTCATTTCGGTAATGTGAAAGCCACATGTGTTGATACGTTTGCTGCTACGGTTGTGGGCCAGGTCCCGGGGTTGCTTGCCATAGCTAGTACTTTTAATGGACGACAAATTGGTAAAAGGATTAAACGTTCCCGGGCATGTCTTTTTCCCCTCTCAGCCTTGGCAAAGTTTGAGAAGCGTGTCTCGTAACCCCAAAGGAAGATATACCAAGTGGCAATAACATAGAGGTTGGGATGAGGTGGTCTATTTGCTCTTGACATTTTTATTGCATTTTTTTAAGTATGCATCAGTAGGGTGTAATATGGTTGTATGGAAAAAAATTAAGTTGTCCAAATTTAGCGAGCACAACCATTTTTCAGTTCCTTTTGGGGTCCTAAACAACTCCCCAAAGTTTGGGAACGATTGGTTTAGTCCTCACTTTGCGCAAAGCGATTCAATTTTCCATATAAATTTGTATGGGAAAAAACATTTTTTTGGATTTTGATATTTATAAAATCCACGTTTCACGCTGTACTAAAACCGGATTCATATTCGGATGCTCTGGAATGTGCTCTACAACTTTCCCGAAGAGAGTATGATGCTAACTTGCTCCTATAAAAAGATACAGCTTGTTCAAAACTCGTCTAAAACGTGTTTTTTGCTCGAAAATCACGTTTTAGACGAGTTTTGAGGACGCTGTATCTTCTTTCAGGGACAAGCTAGCACCATACTCTCTTCGGGAAAGTTGTAGAGCACATTCCAGAGCATCCGAATATGAATCCGGTTTTAGTACAGCGTGAAACGTGGATTTTATAAATATCAAAATCCAAAAAAATGGTTTTTCCCATACAAATTTATATGGAAAATTGAATCGCTTTGCGCAAAGTGAGGACTAAACCAATCGTTCCCAAACTTTGGGGAGTTGTTTAGGACCCCAAAAGGAACTGAAAAATTGCTGTGCTGGAAAATCGATTTTGATATTACACCCTAATGCATCAGTCCTTCAAAATGTGACTCTGCATAGGGTTGATGTTTTTGTTCTACGTTGTTGAATGTTTTCATGCTTGTTATAATTTTTATTAGCAATTATATTGTAATATTGTTAATTTTTTAAATAGTGTTAGGTCCTTTTCTAGAAAATAGTTTTCCATTCCTATATTTTGCTTTATTTATTGAGGTTAGACTACAAGCCTGCTATAAAAATGAACATATAACATAAAGCTCATAGATATTTACGTAAAATTTATTAAATCTAGATTAAATTTTCAAAACAACCTATCCCTCATGGGTTTCCTATGCAGATAGGACCTTTTGAAAATTTAATCGAGAAATCCACAATAGAGATGATTTTCAATCACTCTTGAAAGTTTTATGAATTAAACTGAGTGATGATCCCAAATTTATTTGTCAGTCCCTTCAAGAAGCATGTTTTGATTTTTCGTTTTATAATTTGATAACTCCCTCTCTCGACGGTCCCTTCAATATCAACAACGAGAGTGTTCACTGTATCTAATAGCATATATCCAGAAATGGAATTCGTGACTGGGAATCGAATTGAATAATTGAAGTAACAATTCTTCACTATTTAGTTTGATTTTGACAAAACAACGGGGTAAAAGATAAAAAAAATCAAACGAAAGAGTGACCAACCACCGTGTGTTGTGTGTAAATCATTCGACCTCTTGTTGAATAAAAAAAATCGATTGAATATTTGGCAACCCTATCTACATTTTGAGAGACGGTTTATATACTTAGTTGATTTTTGCGCACAAGGTTTTAAAGAGTTTAACTCAAATGTAAATCATTAATTTATAGTTAGGAGATACCCTAAAACCTGAAAGCAAAAACAAAAAAAAAATGCTTAAAAATCATGCATAGCTTGAAAACAAGAATACATGCTTTTCGAAGATCTATTTTTCAAGAAATTTTGATGTTTTTTAAAAATTAAATTAGGGTTTGTTTGTCCCACACATAAGTTACGTGATAAGTTTTCGCGAATTACCAAAACAAACCTCACGAAGAAGACGTCCTGCCGAAGGCTGCCCAGTTTGCGTAGGTACAGGTTCAACTGGAATTATTAGCAGGAAAATCACATTCAAACGGAAAATAAAGTTTTGCAATTATTGTATGACGAACCTGAGGTAAAAGATAGCCAATGAATTTATCATAAGTTGCGTGCTCATAAAAACCACATCGTAAACAAAAAATGAGATTTGAATAAATGATGGCCTTTCGTGTCTCTTGTGATTTGTTCATATGTGATCCCCTTTCTCTGCTCATTGCATCATCCCGGAAGGTTGCCGCGTACCGTCGTAAAATGTTGAGGAAACGTGTGTGAAAGTGTGCTAAGCGTACCAATCATAAACAGTTCCTAATTTCGCATTCCGTCCAAACGGAGTGGTGCTTCCGCTTCTCATCTCAGCATCCATCTCATCTGATCTCATCTCATCACTGACTGGGACCGCTGAGGCACGACCATGCTGTCAGTTTGTATCATTAAACATATGGTCATTAGGGTGTAATATGGTTGTATGGAAAAAAATTAAGTTGTCCAAATTTAGCGAGCACAACCATTTTTCAGTTCCTTTTGGGGTCCTAAACAACTCCCCAAAGTTTGGGAACGATTGGTTTAGTCCTCACTTTGCGCAAAGCGATTCAATTTTCCATATAAATTTGTATGGGAAAAAACATTTTTTTGGATTTTGATATTTATAAAATCCACGTTTCACGCTGTACTAAAACCGGATTCATATTCGGATGCTCTGGAATGTGCTCTACAACTTTCCCGAAGAGAGTATGATGCTAACTTGCTCCTATAAAAAGATACAGCTTGTTCAAAACTCGTCTAAAACGTGTTTTTTGCTCGAAAATCACGTTTTAGACGAGTTTTGAGGACGTTGTATCTTCTTTCAGGGACAAGCTACACGCAAAACGGACATTAGGTATAAATTCCTATTTTTTAGTATTTTTTGAACTTATGTTCTAGCTTGTCAAATTATACCTAAAAATTAGTATTTTTTTCTTCCTAAAATTTAGGATTTTTTTAGAACACTGAAGTGCTTCTTAAAAATTCCTAAATTTTAGTATTTTTTTAGTTCAAAAATTGCGATTCACGTTTTGACAAGTCAAAACAAAATAATTTCGTGACTGTGAGTTGTTGTTCCGCAGTGCTGCTGAAAACTTAGGAACTTTGGCAAGGTAAGTTTTGTGCAGGAAGAAAAGTGGTTCTCCGGTTCTGCACGGAGAACGGAACCCGGAGCATCCTTATTAGAGGAAGTGTGGCTCGCGTGCTTGTGGAAGAGGAGGAGGAGGAGGAGGAGGACGGAACTTCAACTCCCGGCGAAATTAAAAAAGCCGCCTCTTCCCTCTCGTGCTCTGGAGGACGGATCTCGGGACGGATATTTGCGTGGCGATTGTGTGAATGAAAAATTGTATCGAGTTTTAGTTTGACGAACCAATTTTTATCTTTTTGTGATTTGGTTGGACGTTGCGGGTGGGTGTATGTATGCGTTTGTGAAAGTGTTTGTGTGTGTGTGCGCGCGCTCGTGTGTGTGTGTGTGTGTGTGTATGAAAGACTGAAAGTGAGAGAGTGGGGGTAGAGGAAGAGAAAGAAAGAGAAAGTGGGAGAGAGAAGAGGAGAGGGAGAGAAAAAGTGGGAGAGAAGAGGGAGTGAAAGAGAGCGAAAATGGGAAAGGGAGAGAGAAAGTGGGAAAGGGAGAGAAAAGGGGAGTTTGTGAGAGAAGGCTGGAGGGGAAGAGGGAAAGCAAATGTGGGAGAGATAGGGTGAGGGTAGAGGAAGAGAGAGATAGAAAGTAAGAGAGAGAAAGTGGGAGTGAGAGGGGCAAAGATGAAGAAAGAGAGAGATAAGAGATTAAGTTGGAGAGAGAGTAGGAGATGGAGAGAGAGTAGGAGAGGGAGAGATAGTAGGAGAGGAAGAGATAGTAGGAGAGGAAGAGATAGTAGGAGAGAGAGATAGTAGGAGAGGGAGAGAGAGTAGGAGAGGTAGAGAGAAAGTGGGAAAGAGAGAGGTGAGAAAATATGAGAGAGAAAGAAAGGGAGAGAGGGTAGGAGAGGAAGAGAAAAAGTTGAATTGAGAGGAAGGGAAGAGAGAGATAGCAGGGAACAGGAAGAGCGAGAAAATAGAAAGAGAGGGGAGAGAGAGAGAAAATTTTAAAAATCTTTAATTCCAAACATTATAAAACTCCAAAAAATCTTATATTCTACAATCCCAAATATTTAAAGATTAAAATGTTGAAGTTGTAAAAATATTAAAATATTAAAATAATAAAAGATATTTAAAATAAATAAATATTAAAATATTAAAGAACTAACATCCCAAGTAACCATCCAGCACTAAAACAAATCACTGTCCAGCACTAAAAGCGCTTTTACAGCTGCAAGCTAATGCTAAAGTGTTTTGACATCTGCATCAAAAGCGCTTTTGCAGCCGATTTGCAGCTAAGTTTAGACTTTATATTTCTGATTTCCAGCTGGGCCCCTACTGTGGCTGTTCCACCCCTGCAAAATGTCAACAAAGTTGGGAGAGGCAAAAATATTGCTCTCTCACACTCTCTCTCAACTCTAATTTTAGTTTGTTTACCACTTTACCGACTCAGCTGTTCGAGCGGAGAAGCCTATTCATTTGATTGAATCTGCTTTGTTGGGGATGTGATGCCAGATATCAGAAGTGGTCTTCGATGTTAACTGATGGTTCCTGCGCCCGGGTCGTCACGCCTGTTTGGGAAATGTGCTACTTGTGTGTTTGAACAGCTCCAATTGCCGTTGCATCCTCTAACCAAACACTCAAAATTTGTAAAAGATTTCGGCCGCACGATTTCAAGAGAACATAAATTTCGTTGAGAGGAAAGGAAAACTTAATTGGATTTGGGTTTGAATACATTTTTTTATTACATATCATCACCTTGCAATTCACGAACCTAAAAAACACTACATGATACTCGCTATTCGTACCTGCAACCGTGGCACCGCAATCGCGAAATGTCCGCTTAGATCGCTGTCCGCTGTCTTCCAAGTCAGAACGATTCCAATGGTTGGTGTTTCCTCGACACAAATGTCATGTTGGAATTCCATGACGTGGGTTTTGATTCCTGAAACATAATTGTTTGTTTATTAATGAGAAAAACTATTTATTTTTTGTAGTACTTACGAAAATTGTTAAAAAGGTGTTCAGTTGCAGCTTTTTCCAGTCCGGATCTTGCTTTCCATGTTGATTTTTCAACGAGTGAGCGAGAGCTGTGTTTTGCTTTGTTCTCCTTCTCGCTCACTCTCTCTCACACTCACTCAAAATGGCAGACGTGATGCCAGTTTTTTTTAGAAACATTATGACAGTGTTGCTAGTACCTGAAACATTATGACAGTGTTGCTAGAGCAAATGCTTTAGAGCTGATTTGCTCTCACATTAGCTGTTTTACAGCAGATTAGCTGTTGAATGCTGGTTTACAGCCTATTAATGATTTCTTTTAGTGCTGGATGGTTACTTGGGATATTATATAATATTATACAAAATTATAATGTTAAAATATTCAAATCATTATATATTTATTTCAGGTAAGTACATTAATGAAAAAGTTGTGTTTTATGTAAATAAAAATATTAATATCATTTAAACTTTTTTTTTCTTCTGCCTGCATATCTCTTGGAAAATACCTAATTTAAAAATTAAAATATTGAAATATCAAAATATTAAAATATTAAAATATTAAAATATTAAAATATTAAAATATTAAAATATTAAAATATTAAAATATTAAAATATGAAAATATTAAAATATTAAAATATTAAAATATTAAAATATTAAAATATTAAAATATTAAAATATTAAAATATTGAAATATTAAAATATTAAAATATTAAAATATTAAAATATTAAAATATTAAAATATTAAAATATTAAAATATTAAAATATTAAAATATTAAAATATTAAAATATTAAAATATTAAAATAATAAAATATTAAAATATTAAAATATTAAAATATTAAAATATTAAAATATTAAAATATTAAAATATTAAAATAATAAAATATTAAAATATTAAAATATTAAAATATTAAAATATTAAAATATTAAAATATTAAAATATTAAAATATTAAAATATTAAAATATTAAAATATTAAAATGTTAAAATATTAAAATATTAAAATATTAAAATATTAAAATATTAAAATATTAAAATATTAAAATATTAAAATATTAAAATATTAAAATATTAAAATATTAAAATATTAAAATATTAAAATATTAAAATATTAAAATATTAAAATATTAAAATATTAAAATATTAAAATATTAAAATATTAAAATATTAAAATATTAAAATATTAAAATATTAAAATATTAAAAAATTAAAACATAAAAAAACCAAAATATAAAAAATAGATAAATTTAATATTAAAAATATAGATACATCAAAAAATTAAAATATAATTTAAATTTTAATATTTATTTTTAGGTGTGAACATTTAAGAAATAGTTGTGTTTGATGTAAATAAAAATATTAATATCATACAAACCATTGTTTTCTTCTGCCTGCATATCTCTTGGATAATACATAATTTGATCTTTGATTATTCTTAAGTATAAGTAATTTTCGATCCCTCACTTTTCTAGAAAATATCTCAAATGTAGGTATTTATGCCTAGAAATAAGGAATAATCTTGGTCCGCCATCTTTGATTATACCTGATTATCAGTAATTTTGGATCCCTCACTTTTCCAGAAAATACCTAAAATTTAGGTTTTATACCTAAAAATTAGGAATAATCATGGTCCGCCATCTTTGATTATACCTGAATATCAGTAATTTTGGATCCCTAACTTTTTCTGAAAATACCTCAAATTTAGGTATTTATTCCTAAAAATTAGGAATAATCATGGTCCGCCATCTTAGATTATACCTAAATATTAGTAATTTTGGATCCCTCACTTTTTCTGAAAAAAAACCTCAAATTTAGGTATTTATTCCTAAAAATTAGGAATAATCATGGTCCGCCATCTTGGATTATACTTAAATATTAGTAATTTTGGATCCCTCACTTTTTCTGAAAATACCTCAAATTTAGGTATTTATACCTAAAAATTAGGAATAATCATGGTCCGCCATCTTGGATTATTCCTGAATATCAGTAATTTTTGATCCCTCACTTTTCCAGAAAATACCTCAAATTTAGGTATTTATACCTAAAAATTAGGAATAATCATGGTCCGCCATCTTGGATTATACCTAAATATTAGTAATTTTGGATCCCTCACTTTTTCTGAAAAAACCTCAAATTTAGGTATTTATTCCTAAAAATTAGGAATAATCATGGTCCGCCATCTTGGATTATACCTAAATATTAGTAATTTTGGATCCCTCACTTTTTCTGAAAATACCTCAAATTTAGGTATTTATTCCTAAAAATTAGGAATAATCATGGTCCGCCATCTTGGATTATACCTAAATATTAGTAATTTTGGATCCCACACTTTTTCTGAAAATACCTCAAATTTAGGTATTTATTCCTAAAAATTAGGAATAATCATGGTCCGCCATCTTGGATTATACCTAAATATTAGTAATTTTGGATCCCTCACTTTTTCTGAAAAAACCTCAAATTTAGGTATTTATTCCTAAAAACTAGGAATAATAATGGTCCGCCATCTTGGATTATACCTAAATATTAGTAATTTTGGTTCCCTCACTTTTCCAGAAAATACCTAAAATTAAGGTATTTTGGTTCTACAATTATACCTAAAATATAGGAATTCTCGTACTAAAACGCTATTAGTAATTTTATTACTAATAGCCGATTAGTAATAAAATACCTTATTGCAGTCAGGTTCGATTATACCTAAAAATTAGGAATTTATACCTAATGTCCGTTTTGCGTGTAGCACCATACTCTCTTCGGGAAAGTTGTAGAGCACATTCCAGAGCATCCGAATATGAATCCGGTTTTAGTACAGCGTGAAACGTGGATTTTATAAATATCAAAATCCAAAAAAATGGTTTTTCCCATACAAATTTATATGGAAAATTGAATCGCTTTGCGCAAAGTGAGGACTAAACCAATCGTTCCCAAACTTTGGGGAGTTGTTTAGGACCCCAAAAGGAACTGAAAAATTGCTGTGCTGGAAAATCGATTTTGATATTACACCCTAATGGTCATAAATGCATTATTAACACTCTTCTAATATCCTTTTACCGTTTTACGTTACGACTCCGGTGTGATTTGGGAAGAAGAAGGCCGTAGTCTTTTGTAATGTTGGGGATTTGATGATGATTAGTTTGGAATTGTTGCCGGCAGAAAAACGTAATTTTGGCAGGTTTCTACCTTATGAATGTGATGTCAAATGTAAAGTTGGTGTTTTAATTGCATAAATAAATGATTCTCTCTATTTTACAGCATCGAGTACCCTTCGTGGCATCGTTATTGTGCTGCTTTTAAATACGAGAAAAAACAGTCGCAAAGACGATTATGTCAATGTCACACAGCAGGGGTAATACTTGCACTCTATGTCTTTAGAACGGGAAAAGCGAACAAACTGTGAAACACTTGCCTCTCATTCTCACTCTACAACATTCTCGTTCAGCTCTCTCTGGGTTTCGCACTAATGTTTTAATGTATGTTTATTCGGTTTCCTTTTAAAAAACACATGATATCGTTCCCATGCATTACTTACTTATGTATGATTTTTTTTGCTCAAATTTAAATACTGTACATTTGTGGCCAGACCAGGCAGGACGAGGATGGGCAAAAGTGAGCAACTTGTTACTGCAGGATAAGTGGAAGGACAGAATATAATTCGTCTGTCCCAGAACTTTCAAGGCAGAGTTCCATTTCCACCCAGAGCAGGGAGGGATACGAAAAAGTTTTTCCGTTGATCGTATACAAATTAAATGTTCCTTCGGGGGAGTACCCCATTAAAGGGACGACAGAAAATCCCATCAAATGATGGTGATCCGGAGAAATGGTTTGGTCTCTGGCGAAAGCAAAAAAAAAAAAAAAAAAAAACTGAACCGCATCGTCCCAAAACATAACAAGAATACATATTTATGCAATTGTGGACCTTTTTGTTGAGTCCTGACGAAAGACAGGAGCACATTTAAGGAGCGAACATCGTTGAGCTCTGACTTTTCACTCGTGTGTAAGGAAGGATTCATCGCCATAATCGGCAAAAGCAGGCAGCACTGACTCAGTCCACGTGACTTTGACACCCTGATTCGCAGTGATGCGCATAATTCCGGACGTGCGTTGCCACGAGCCGTGAAATTTATCGGGACGGTTGTCAACCTATTTTCGAATTATTCACACCATCGACCGGCAACAAAGGCAATCCAATTACCGGTTCATAATGGAGATTTGAACGCTGTGACGGATTGATAAAAATTAGAATATAACGCACCGGTTTAGCAGCGTTTGCTACGGACTGTGCGGGATGAATCGATTCAAATCGGTTGGGAATGGTAAATTGTTTGCTAAATGGGCTTACATTTTAATGGCTTAATTATGACTTTTTGTCTTTATCAATGAAAAAGGCCGACACCAGATGTAAGTTCAGTTCATCCAAATTTGCAGAAATATTTGCAAAACTAAAAAAACAATGTTTTCATCCTAAATCTCATACACAAAAAAAAGGAAAAAAGAAAGAGTTTACCTTTCAATGAACACTACTGTAAGTGAGCCAATTTTCCATGTAAAAACCGCCGTAGACAACGAAACAAATTATTCCCTGCCAGCGGCTCTTTTCCGCTATCGTTATGACAGTAGAACGCCGTTCATCACTCAGCCAACCTCCCACCCAACATCTCACATCTCCAAAATGACGAAGTTCAAAAACAAAGCATAATTTAGGTTAAAAATCAATTTATTCTCCCCAACCTCATGCTCGGGTGCCAACCGGGGCGGGTGCCAAAGAAAGTGCCGCTGGGAACAAGTAACATGATCCAGACAAATTTCATCTTTTGATTAGTTCCCGGCGCGCGCGTTCTCTGGTCTCAGACAAACAGATTGAACACTTTGTGGAATCCACTACACAGCAAAAAATCCGATGGTAAAATCGCATGCAAAAGCATGCACATCACCTTCGTCAAAATAAACACTTAATATTACACGTTGCATGTACAATTTTTGTTAACACAAAAAAAAAAGTTGCAACCGACGGGACTCAAACCCAGCACCAACAGTTAGGACTGGCGCTTTAGCCCGCTCGGCCATCAGACCGATGAAAAATGGAAAGGATAAACGTATATGTATGAGCTTGACATTTCGGTCAAGTAGGTTTCCCATACTGATGGACTACATATTTCAGGGTGTAATATTAAACATCTCTTATATAAATCTCTATATATATAAAAACAAGCCTTACCCGACAAACTTCGTTCTGCCTTTTTTTTCGTTTGTTGGCTTGTTTTGCCTTTTTGCTTATTCAGCCTCCTGTGATCAAAATTTGATTTTACGCAACCTTTCCCATAAAATCTGCAGATGTTCCGGAATCGGTCCCAGAGTGGCCAAAGTGGCATTTTGTTAGCATATAAACATTCCTTGGGTTTACACGAACCTAACGCAACAAAAAGCACCTCGATCCGACGTTCCGTGTTCAACTGATTCGCGTTCGAACAAAACTATCGAAATTTTTTATATGTATAGATTTCGACGGTTTTGTTCGAACGCGAATCAATTCAACACGGAATGTCGGATCGATCTGCTCTTTGTTGCATTGGGTTCGTATAAGTCCAAGGAAGGTTCTTACGCCAAAAAGTTACAACTTTGGCCACTATTGAACCGATTCCGGAAAATCTGCAGATTGTATGGGAAAAGTTACGTAAAATCAAATTTTGATCACAGGAGGCTGAATTAGCAAACAAGCAATAAACGTCAGGAAACCAAACAAAGGCAGGACGAAGTTTGCCGGGAAGAGCTTGTAATTTCATAAAATAATGCAAAATTTATTTTACACCCAGGCCTTTTACACGCAGCTGTGTAGCGATATCTGGTGGAACTTGTTTGAACAAAAACAAACACGGCTGTAGGGTAGGGTGCCCAGAATATGGGACATTTTCTCAAAACCTCACTTCACAACCGAGCCACAACCGAGCCTAGTGGTAACGCTTCCGCCTCGTAAGCGGTAGATCGGGGTTCAAATCCCGGCTCGGACCAACACAACTGGTGATCTTTTCCCTTCTGCATTCGATTGCTTAGTAAAGGGAAGGTAGTGTATCGTCACAAACTGGACCTTATCACGACACCTTAGGGAGGCGACCTATGGAATGTTAACATTAACCTAAACATGTTAACATTAGTTGAGTGAAAAACTGCCACTGAATCCGCTTTGTAAATGCCGGCCCCGATACTCTTCATGGGTGTTCCCCTCAGGAACTGGGAAAGATTTACTTTACTTTTTCACTTCACAAGCTGTATGTTGTTCTTTGAGTTATTTTAGGACTCTGGGCTAAATATTAGCAAAATCGGTCAACATTTACCCATTGATACTCGAAGGTGCAGTTTGTATGGGAAAAATGAAAAAAATGTATGGAAAACTCGACTCTCGGTCAGCACGGTGTGCTACTTCCTTCCAAATATTCCCAAAAGTGAGATTCTTATTGAAAATTGAATGCTCTACAACTTTGTAGAACAGACCAAAGCTGTAAAACTTGATCCTGAAAAGTTTTAGAAATTTAAAAAGGTCATTTTTATATGAAAAACAACCAACAACTCAACCAATTTCGCTCAAAATTTGCACAGATGCTTAAAATAACCCAAAAACCCGTTTTCCGCTTATGGAGCAGGGGGTTATTTTTTTCTGGGCACCCTACTGTAGAGTCGAATAATTTTCTATGACTCCAACTCTGATTTCTTAGCATCAGACTCCAACCATACCCTTCAATTCAAAGTTCAATTGAAAAATATAATTAAAACATGGTCACTGGATTTTCGTATGTTCATAATCCAATAATTTGCATTTGAGTTAAACATAAACTTTCGAAAAAGGGACTATGACTGTCTATTTGTCTTTGTTAGTAGTCCTGGTAGCTGATGATGCTACCAAATATTGCACGCCTCATGATTAGGAAACAAAAAAAGAAAAGGACTCGATCTCCCGACATAGATCAAATTTCACAAAGGGTGCCGCCGCAGGGGAAAAAAAGTGTCACCAGAGCAAGCTAATTACGTCATCAAACATCGTTAGAGACAGTTAAGAGCCGGGTAAAAACGCAGTAACCTGCGATATGTGCGTTATAATGTACGCACCCATCTCACCGAGAAAGTAGGCGGGTTTTCCATGGTAACCGCACGGGTTGGGTTCTCCTCTAGGTCTGCTGCGGTTAGCAGCAGAAAAAAGATACGGTTTTGCGTTTTGGGCGGTTCAAATTAATTTTTAATGACATGAAACGAAAATTGAAATTCAGGCAGCGTGAACCGTTAAATGTCACCCGATAGAAAAAAAAAATGATGGATTAGTAGTTTGTCGAACTCTTTACTTTGGTCTCACGGGAAAATCAGAAGCGGCCTACTGTAATCAATTTTAAACTGCATGTGCCTTCTGCTGGCAGGCTGATGATTGAAAATGATAATGTCTGTCGGCTTGCGAAAATATATACGATATACAATTAAAACAGAAACCTCATCTATTCCCAACTGTGGAGCTGTTTATTTTTGATTAATTGAAAGATAGAGAAAAACCGCGCGAATTGCTATCGCGGTGCCACGTGGTTGTCTCTTTTTCCATTTGAAGGGAATGCGATGGATTTTGACGCGCTAGTATTTATTTTAAATTAAGCATTATATGATGAGAAGAGATGTTGGTAGTTGGCTGTTGGATTTAAAAAATTGCCTGTCGTGCACTAATGTGATACTCAATTTTGAGAGTGACAACTCAGGGGCAAATTCGATGTCACCGATGAAGCGCATAATAGTGTGTCGTTATGTTTAGATATAATTAGGATGTCACTTTTTAACGAGTGACGGAATTGCATCATACCGAAAAGCATATAACAAGCCAACAAAAATGAAAAAGTGACTAGACATTCTTAATCAATTGGGAAGCATGCACTAGAAGCTCGCCAGAACCACGTGCATCTTCATTTTCTTTCGAAGGCTAGGTAAAAATCTAAACAGACTAACTAAAATATTACAACTTATGAAACGCCTTTTCACCTGAAACTAATTAATGTGGCATGATTAGAAGCTAGTAACACGGAGAAAAATCAGGAGGACATAGCGCAATTCTAACTTAAATTTAAGTAGTTTTTTTTAAATCGGGAAAGTACAATTATATGCTACAGTGGATTTTTTCATAACCCTATCTATATTCCAGTTTAGGTAATATGAACATCAAATATTCTAACCAGAAGTTAACAATACTAAAAATATCCCATCTTTGTTTCCAAATATTGCTCACTGCATTATACAGCAGAGGAAACACCCTCCCACAATAGCACTCAGAGCCACTACCACTTTCCTATTATCAGATTTTCAATTATTTATGAAACAGAGATTACGTTCGAAACGAATTGAGTTTACCGAAGAGAAGAGGGGGTTGAGATCGAGCGCGAAGAGCAAGCGAATAAATGTGGTGTTATTTTTATACATTTTCCTCTCCATAGGGCAAATTCCATTCCCAATGGTAAAGTCATGCTAGCTTTCGCTGGGGGAGGGTTTTGTAAGGTTGCTGGTACAGTGATATCTTGGTAGTGAGTCTTGGACAAACAAGATTCAAAGATATTTGAAAAACTTTTCTTCTCCTGATTTATGTTTTTCTTTTTTCTATTTAAGTATTTTGATTTGCATTTATTTTGCATTTATAGTTTTTTGTTTTGTTTTTTTTTTTTTTTTTTTTTTTCTGATAGTATTTACCTAATTTTACTCCCTCCTATCAATTAGTTTTTGAAGCCACTTTTTCATTTTTGTTTGCTTGTTGTTCACATTTTCTACTATAGAATGATCTCACTACCATTTAAATTGTAGAAAATGCATAGCGATATAGTCTGAGGCAAACCAAAAAATTCTGCATATTGATGTCTAAATAAAATATAGAAAATGCTTGTGAAAAACTTAGCCTAAGGTGACCCAACAAAAAAATAAAAACTTTTTTTTATATTAATGCTCTCATAAAGGAAATTCTTTTTTTTAAAGCATAAAGCATTTTAAAGCATAAGTATTCAAACACTAATCATGTTTATCAGTTATAAATTTGATCCGTAATATAACATTATAAAATAGAGCTGAATTTATCATAAATCCTGTACATGTCTATATTCCAAACTATATATAGTTAAAGAATTAAAATAATAATTATATAAAAAATATCGGTAGGGATCGAAATATATCGCGAAATATCGCGAAAATGGAATAAATAACCAAAATAATGCAAATATATACAAACAAGATTGCAAAAGCTTTGCTTAAAAAAAGTCAAATGTATTCCAAATTAGTAATTAGTATTAGAAACAAGTGCCAACTTTCCCTAGAAGAGTCCCCAGAAACGTGACGCATAATTCGAATCTGTCTGTACCGCTAAAGCGATCCCCGCAGAAGTGCCAACAAAACTCTTGCGATTAGATGGAGCATCAGCTAGGGAATGGCAACAGCGCGAAGAACGGTGTGGCAAATTGCGAGGACCAAGTGATGATTTGATTACCCGCAGCTTGAAGTACTGTAGTCTGTAGGAGCGATCTCCGCCAGCCAGTGTGTGTGTGTGTACCTAGGGGAGGACCCACCATACAACACGGTGCTGGATGCTGCGGATATGTTTCAACCTCCCCAAGCTAGCTGGTACAACGCAAACACTCCACACGAATCGATTACCGACATCATCAGCAACAACCCATATAATGGACATTCAATCTCGGCAGCAGCAACATAACCTCTCGTCCGACCCCTCTTATTCCGCACCACGTGCACACGTGTGATGATGTTGACTCTAGCTCTAGCTTCCTGTTCGTTTTTGCGGTTTGCCAACAGCGGGGAATTTGGACGTAAGCACAGATTGGAAACCCTCGCCCTCGTCCACTCTTCACTGCGGCTACTTGGCCAGGCTGGGGTTGCTCCCTGGGGGAAATGGTCCTGACGCTCCCGGCTGGAAAACTGCCAATTAGAGGCTTTTGGTATCAATTACAACGAGATAATGTTGTGTTGTTGTTTTAATGAATTTTTTACCCGGCATTTGAGCTGGATTCTAGCGTGACAAGTCGGGGAAGAAAAATTACGCAGGATATTGATACCATACTTCTGAAGGTGATTATTAGAGTGTCGAGAAACACGACCCCTGGTTCATTGAGCCTTTTGATCCACATGCCGGACCAAGAAAATGTGACACATCTGAGGTAAGCGGACGTGTTTTAAAAACTTCAGGTAGTTAAAAAAAAACTATTAGCATGTGTTTGAACAGTGAAAACGTTTGAGTACTTTTGCATTTAAAACGTAAGGTTTGTGCCTTCCTCACCTTACTGAGGAAAGGCTATAAAATCACTCGAAAAATGAACTTATTAATTTGACCTCTTAGACCCACCTTCACGTATACATTAGGATGTAACAAAAATGACTTTTTGGCGGGCATTCAAGGGTTTGTTCCGGTGGGCATACTAAGCCCAAATCCAAAATATGAGCTTGATTGGACGTAACAGGAGCTGGCGCTTTGCATTTGAATTTTAAATGGGATTTAACCCGAAAAAAAATATTTTTCAAAAATGTCACTTTTTGAGGCATTTTGGCCACGGAAGCGTTTATTTTCAACATCATTGGCGTGTAGGCCAAATCCTTGCGCATCTTTTGGTATATATAAAATTTTAATTTGGAGCACCCTGGAGCTCGGTACAGACCTTCAAAGTTTGGCATTTTTTCAAAAAATCGGCCCCGGCAAAAAAGATATGCGTCGCGCCTCGCGACGCCCTAGACGCCATTTTATTTTGCTGGGGTCAATTTTTCGAAAAAATGATCCCAAATGTTTGAAAATCTCCACTTCAAACATTGTAGCATATCAATACGATTCCCTCGACCAAGAAACACTGTTGGATGACTTGTTTTTACCATATCGTTGTATTTGAGCATCATTTTAGTTTCATTTGACCCAATGTCACTCCCTCTAAGGGGTGAAATTGGGTCAGTTTTCAAACAATTGGCATTTAAGGTAGTGTTCATCAAAATCCACCATATTTTGAGAAAATGTTAGTAAACTATCTAAGAACAAATCTACGTTGAAAGATTTTCGATGTTATTTAAATTGTTTTTGTTATTAAGAAAATACGAGAGGTGTATCGTTTTTTGACCCATAGTCACCCCCACTGACGGTACTTCAAAAGTTATGCTAAAAAACGATTTTGATATAGGTCTGCAATATTGTAAAAAAGTGGTTTTTGCAAGAAAATCTATCATGTTATACATTTTCAGAAAGACCTTTCCAATGAGCCCAAAACATCGAAGATCTGACAACCCTATCAAAAGTTATTAGCACTTAAGTGTTATTTATTCACACTATATTGTCTGAATCTTCCATGCGAACTATCGTTTTATCAGACCTTGCCGATGACCCAGAAATATTGAATGTCTGCGAACCCTGTCAAATGAAATGTTGCTATTTTTACTGAATGTATTGACATTATGAATGTGAGGAAGGCACCAACCACCTAAAGGTGGATTAAGTAACGTTTTTTTCTCATTTTGAAAATGTTGTTTTTAATTTTGTAGTTCCTCATATGTCCAGTGGGCATTGTCCACACATCTTGAGCACTAAACTAAATAGCCGAAAAATTGACGTGTGCAAATATTTTTTTTAATAGCTCAAATAATACCAAAAGATGTTTGTTTCAGAAATTAAGTCATTGATGATTTGTACGACCAACGTTTTTAACATTTTTTTCGAGTTTTTTTTTTCATTTTTTTCTACCTGTTGCAGCAGGTTAATATATAATTGAGACATTGAAAATTATTATTCTCTGTTAGTTTTACATTTTCAAAGTTGATTTATTGCCGATTTCATCATTTTTCGGTTTTTGTGCGCGGCGCGTCGAGAAACACGGATTTTATTTTCAAAAAATCATATCTCGGAATCCTGTTAATGAACTCCTCCCATTTTTTAGTATGTTACGTAAAAATGTCCGTCAAAACGGCATTTTGATGCATTCATACGATCCTAGCACTTTTGTTTTTTCCATGCTGTTTTCGTGTGGAATTGCTGCATCTATATAATATATTGATTGATTACAAAAAGCATTCATTGTATGTTTAAGAAAAACTGTTGCTTAAATACACAGTTTTCTTCATCAAAAAATGGAAATTCTGTTTTGTTGTGAAAATGCTAGTGGCCATTGATGATTTCAGATGTCGAACTCAAAATACTTATTTTGGCTGAAAGGACACGTCAATGTCAGTCAACATTGTTTTAAATGATGCTCTGCCCTCCATTTAAAAAAACGGCTAATATATACTTTTGGCAAAAACGGCCTTGACGGAGATTTTGTGACAAACACTGAAACGCGTTTTTCTCGGAATACTTGATTTGGCATAATAGCCGAATTTTTAATTGTGGACAGTGCTGAACATGCCAAATAAAAGATTTGTAGATAAAACACGCTTTTAATTGTGATTTTATTGAATTTTTAATCAAAAACGTTACTTAATCCACCCTTAGGTGGTTGGTGCCTTCTTCTCATTCAAAGGGTAATGCTATCCAAAATAGACACGCTCGTGGTAAGGTCTTTTAATAACCTATCCAAAGATAGGTCGCATGATATACAGTCGACTCTCTGGTTGTCAATATCCAAGGGACCGTCGAGGAAGATAATCATCAGTTTACAGAACGATGCAAAATGAAGACTCGATTGTAAATATTTTTTTCTTGATACCCAGCTATGGGAGAGAATCATGGCAACGTCCATCAAACAAAAACAAACTAATGTCAAACACCCTTCAAAGCTTCGTTTCACCAAGAAAAATGTCTATGCAAGCCATGAGAAAGTGAAATTATTGACAACCGGAAGAGATTTTTAAAGCAAACAGAATCCAAGGGACCGTCGAGGAAGAGATCCTTCAAGCAAGGGAAAATATCGAGGAATGAAGATAATTGAAGTATGCAGATTGAAGAGACTGAAGAATTCATCGATAGATGGAGAATTATTGATATCGAGAAGATCGACAGCCAGAGAGTCGACTGTATTTGGAATAGGTTTTCATCTAAATATCTGAGAACTGGCCTCCAAAAGTGTATAAATAACACTTAAGTGCTTATAACTTTTGATAGGGTTGTCAGATCTTCAATGTTTTGGACGCGTTGAAAAGGTCTTTTGATTACCTGTTCAACGACGGGTTGCATGATAGATCCGGACAACGTTTTCATCGTGATATCTGAGATCCGGCTTCCAACAAGTGCATAAATAACACTTAAGTGCTAATAACTTTTGATAGGGTTGTCAGATCTTCAATGTATTGGTCGCGTTGGAAAGGTCTTTTAAATTCCTTTCTAAAAATGTATAACATACAAAAAGGACCCTTTTTACAATCTTCCGGACTTTTGTCAAAATCGTTTTTTAGCATAACTTTTGAAGTACTTAACTAAACTGCATAATTTTTAATAGCGACTTATGGGACCCCAAAACGGATCGAATAACGCCAAAACGGACAAAATCGGTTCACGCAATGTCGAGATAATCGAGTGACAATTTTTTGGTCAACATCCCACCACACACACAGACATTTGCTCAGAATTCGATTCTGAGTCGATAGGTATACATGAAGGTGGGTCTAAGACAGTGTTTCTCAACCTTTTGCGATCCATTCCCCCCTTGACTGATTTGCATTAGCTTCATTCCCCCCCCCTCCTTTATTTTTAAGTTATTGGTATCAATGCACAAATATATATTTTTTTTAGATTTGCAAATAGATTACAATCTTCATAACAAATTAAATTGTAAAGTACGCAATAAACTATAGTAGGTATTTAAAAACGTTTTATTTTTATTTTAAAAAATAACTTACTGACAATTTGACAATATCGCAGGTTTGTATTTGATCGATTGTTTGTTTATTCGATCATTTTTTCTTGAACAAGAAAAGCCACTATTCTAGGCTTCTTTTCGTTTAAATTACAATAAATAAAATAAATAAAATAAGTACAAATATAAAAAATAAAAATAATTATCTGTGGCAGAAGACAGATTACTCTCAAAAAAGTGAAGAACACAAACAATCTTGAATCATTTTTGAAAAACTTTTTTTCTATTTCCAATTATTTTTCAAAAAACTGTTTTTGTTAAAAAGTGTACAAAAATCGCATAGAATTCTGCATAAAAATCAGTCACAAAAAAATTCGAATTTAAAAATACAAATGCCTGAAAAATATTTAAAAAATCATTTTATTGTTTCAAGACATGTCAAAATTAACAGAAATTGAAACTTTAATAATTATTGTATGGGAAAAAATGTTGTTGTTATAACTAATCAAAGAAACTGAAAGTTGCAAAAAATGTGTCTGATAATGACAGTGAATTTCTATTGAACCCTCCTCCCCCCCCCCCCCCCCCTAGAATGGCCAAATTCCTCCCCAGGGGGGAATTCCTCACCGGTTGAGAAACACTGGTCTAAGAGGTCTAATTGAGAAGTTCAGTTTTCGAGTGATTTTATAGCCTTTCCTCAGTGAGGAAGGCAAAAACCTTCAGAGGGTCCACTATAGGAAAGGGGTCCACTAATGGATAACGTACCCTAGCTTGATTCCTACAAAATTTGAACATCCGTAAGGAATGCTCTTTTCGAAAAAAGTGTGTTACTTGGATGGAAGTTACAACCTGCCCTGTTGAGGATTAGTTAACAATTAACAATGAGCAGTTTGATTTTCGAATACTTCCATTCTGCTCATCACCCTAGCGATCAAGACAAATGGGATACAAATGAGCAACTGCATGCACCGAGGGCGATTATCACATTGTATGCATCAGGTGTTCAGCACATCAAAGGGAAACAACTATCCCTATTGGAAAGAAGTGACGAACAATACTTTGCACATACAACAGCAAAACATCCCTCTCCCCAGGTGTAATCGAATAAATGGAGTAAAAACCTGGAGGAAATTTTATTTACCATTTTACACGCCTGTTTTCGTTCAATCCAAGTACCCCCTGCGTATCGCTAACAGTAGTCCGGAACCGTAGCAAAGTAGGCCGATGCCTGCTGAGCTCGCAACTCTGAGCAACATCATGGTCCAAACGCTAGCACCAGAGCATTTAGTATGCCTGGAGATCCTTATTTATTAGCTACTCATCGTATGGGTCGTAATCACTCAATAAATTTATTGTTACCTCTGGCTGACTGGAATTGCTCTTTCCGGTAACGGTAACGAGGACGATACCGACAAGTGTTCAAGAGGAAGCGGAGGTTGTGCGTACAATGAGGAACATTGTTCGCCAATGTTTTGCAAGCTTCGATGGGTTTGAGCCGCACTGGGCTGGGAAGGGTGCTTCTAAAACAGTAAACAATATCGAGGAGCAGTTTTCAGGCGATCATGGGAGTGTGAACTGGTAAACACGTTAAAATTTGGTCGATTGTTACTCATATTCTTCACCTGAAGTTTAGTATCATAAAACTTCACTAACGACAACTGGGGCGAATCAGTTTGAATAGGGACAGCAGTATTTCAAACGTATTGGAAATTTAAGAACTGTGAATAACAACATCGAACGGTTTCCCGATGTTTTTATCAGCAGCTCTGCTTTAGGCAGCTTCGTTGGAACTTCGTCGAGTTTTGGGGTCTTATCGAGATATCTAACATAACTATCTGTGTGGCAGTGCGTGGCCGAATGGTTACGCTGTCCGCTTTGTATGCGGATGATTCTGGGTTCGATTCCCATCTGCTGCAACCTTCCATCGGATGAGGAAGTAAAATGTCGGTCCCGGCCTTGGTTGTTAGGCCGTTAAGTCATTCCAGGTATAGGAGTCGTCTCCATGCCATAAGTACAAACAACACACCAAACCAAGCCTACTCCGGTGGAATCGCTGGCGGTGGTTGGACTCGCAATCCAAAGGTCGTCAGTCCAAACACTGGGGTGGAAGGTTCCTTGCTGTAAAAAGAGGTTTGGGTGCTCTCACCATTCAAGCCTTCGGACTCCTAGGTTCGAGCAGAAACTTGCAATAGAGACCACAAAAGACCCGGGGGTCGTTAATGTGGATGGTTTGATTTGATTTTTGATCTGTTTGAATACTTTTGATTGTCCTCGATTACTATGGATGTCTCTGTTATGTATGATGGGATTTTAAAAAAGAACAAGTCAAAATTCTTTCGAGTATATGAACAGAATTTGTCGTGAACACTTCCTGCTTGCTGTCCTGTTAATCTATCGCATCAAATCATGATATGAATTCAGTGCAAACGATAGAAGCCGGTGGCAAATAAGCAAGGCGTACGCACTCTTGCATCTACCCATAGTCATCGACGTCGTCGTTAGCCGCAACGGCAGCAGCTCGCAGAGAGTATTACCAACTTTCTAATGAACTCTGTGAAATAATAATTTTCCGTATGAGTTACCGGAACAACCGACGAACGTGTCCAGACCGCGCCGGTTGAGTTTGGTGGCTTGATTGTGCATTTTCATCCCAATTAGTCGGAAGTGAACTTTATTCATTAAACTGTTCGTATTACGTTGTGGCACTGCGGATCAATCCAACGCAACCGCCATAACTGATTGGCCGTGTACAAAAAGGAGCAGGGGGATATGCGTTGGCATAGATTTTCGGAAACATTGTTAGCTTTCCGAATGAGAAGTTTTCCTGTTTGTATCCTCAGCACGAAGCTTGTGCATTTCTAATTAATTGATAGCTAAACTAAGTTAGTTCCGCGTTCTATAGTTTGTCATTTGAATCAGTATTACTTAATGTGCAATGTTTGTAGTATTTTCAATTTAATTATTTTTTCATGTTCCTTTCCAACTCATGGGGTCCCCAATCTAAAAGCAAATATCTTATACTCTCAAAATATGCCTAGTTTTCTCAAATCACTAGACTAGTTAGTCCGGCACAAAGTCGCACCGCGTTTGTTTAGAAACAGAATTTATATGCAGGTTTACGACGTCATCACTTTCCAAGTTACCAAACTAATCCCGGTGTGTCCCCTGTAGCCAGTCAGTCAGCCATGACGGCGACCAGAACAATCCGGATGCGGCCATCGTTAGGCTCTCTAGGCATGACACTATGCCGCGGTCATAACAGCGTAGAACGTGATTTTTATGCAAACTAATGTCACCATAAACCTAATATAAGTTCTCACATTTGACCACTACCAGCTACGTTGAACTGCGGGAGTGGACGTTGAGACGAATAAAAATTGTTGGCCATTTTTTTTTTCTTCCTGAGCAGCCCCCAGGTCGTTCACTATCGCGCCGAAACAGTCGTGTCCACTACGTGGTGTGGTAGCTTCTACAGCTTGAACAGCACAGGATGGTCACCAGCTCACGGAGTCAATTTAGACTTCGCAAACAGTGTCGAAGCCAGCGCAAATTGATTGATGGCCACCGAGGGTTGTTAGCGTTGTGTGTTTTAATGAAAAAAAATGGATGCAAAGGGAAAAGCTTTTTGGAATTGCTCAGAAAATTGTAGATTTATTATAATGTATTCAAAATCTAGCTGATCCAAACACATCAAGCATCATCAAATGCTCTTTCAACTATGAACACTGCAGATGGAGGATATAAAGGCTAAGTTTTATTGTTATCATCAAGAGCTACGACACCGCAAGGTAAATTAAAACACTTCTACAAATTTCTCAAGTCCGAAGCTGTTTCCCCCTAGTTCCAAAGTCCAGGTCGTTTTCCAAGCCACCAGCCACACCACAATGACTTTAACGTTCACCGGCTAGCAAATGGTGTGGTTTGTTAGGGGGAGAGAAATTTCAAGCGTTCAGAAATGAGTTTTTCTCCAACTGAACAAAGAAAAAGGAGTGCAATCGTGTCTCCAACGGTGAGTTCTCCCTACACCCAACTGGCAGTCGCATGATTGTGATGCATGGCGGCATGAAAGTATATCAGAATCTGCATGAAATCTGTCCTCATGCATTTTTTGCGATATAGGAGTATGACATTTTTGCCCGTTACCGACAATTATCGACATTACCGACGGCTTTTTGGTTGTATTTCACAAAAAAAAACTTAGTAGAACGAGGATTGAATCACCAACTTCTTGGTTATTGATCCGACACGCTACCACCGCGCCATGGACGCTTGATGAAAAGTGAGTGAAAGAGCACCAACATATGCTTCTCTTTGGAGTGTTGCTCGGGGACGGGCCAGCATTATATGTGTTGGTAAGAACTGCAGATCGCTGAAATTTTTACACGCGGGCAAAAATGATCTACGGGCTTGCCGCAAAAAATGTTATAAAATATGACATTTTCTGCAGCAAATCCAATGTTGCAGATTTTGAGATATATTTTTCCTTTGGGTGTACCCATTCTTGGGTTCCGTGGAACTCCACCCACTATTTCGTGATTACCATTTTAGTGGTTGAAAGCACCTGTAAAATTCTCTGAGAATTGGCAAAATGACAAAATTTTAAATCCTAATATATTTTTTTAAATTATATTTTTTTCGTAATATCAGCAATTCCCCACGAAAACAGCATGATTCGAAAAAAAAGTTCTCCGATCGGGCTCAAATTTTTTCTGGGGGATCCTTGGTCGAAATAATTAGACCCGTATTTTTTTGTTTGGCCATTAGGGTGACCTACGCCGTGTTAGGGTGGTACGAAAAATGGCTATTTTCGTCGATTTTCGCAAAAACCACTTTTTTCAAAAAATCATATCTCCGCGCCATTTCATCCGATTTTAGCTGTCGTAGACGCAAAAGAAAGGTGATTAGTTTGGCTATTTGGGAAAATAGTAAGAAGTTTCAAAAATCTAGCTTAACATTTGAAAAGGTTGAATGAAAACATAAAATGCTGTTTTGAAGGTCTCGGGACCAAAGAGCCTATGTCTGAAAATATTTTTATCGGATTTCTCGGAAAATTTCACATAACATATCAAAAAATGGTGAAGTTATGTTTTCGATACTCTGAGATACGATTTTTTGAAAATAAAAACTGGATTTTTCGACGCGCCACGCACAAAAATTGGAAAATGACGAAAACGGGAAAAAATTGACTTTTTTCATTAAAACTGCGATAACTTTAAAATTTCAGCGATGACCTATACAAGTTAGGATACCAAAATTTTTGTAATTTGTAATTAACGCAACTTTTGGTACCATTACATCTATAGGTCATCGCTGAAATAATAAAGTTATCGCAGTTTTAGTGAAAAAAGTCAATTTTTTCCCGTTTTCGTCATTTTCCAATTTTTGTGCGTGGCGCGTCGAAAAATCCAGTTTTTATTTTCAAAGAATCGAAGGTCCCGAGACCTTCAAAACAGCATTTTAAGTTTTCATACGACCTTTTCAAATATTAAGCTAGATTTTTGAAACTTCTTACTATTTTTCCCAAATAGCCAAACTAATCACCTTTCTTTTGCGTCTACGACAGCTAAAATCGGATGAAATGGCGCGAAGATATGACTTTTTGAAAAAAGTGGTTTTTGCGAAAATCGACGAAAATAGCCATTTTTCGAACCACCCTAACACGGCATAGGTCACCCTAATGGCCAAACAAAAAATACGGGTCTAATTATTTCGGCCAAGGATCCCCCAGAAAAAAATTGAGCTCGATCGGAGAACTTTTTTTCGAATCAAGCTGTTTTCGTGGGGAATTGCTGATATATTTTCGCAGAAAAACTTTGTACCGATGTATGAAAAATAAACGCGCATTTAAGTTTTTTTTTTTTTTTAGAAAAGCGAAGCACTCATCCGAGAAAAAAAGTTCTCAAACTGGTAATAAATCGTCCGTTGTTTGCCATGTTGTGACCACGAACATTTTGGTCGAAAATGAGTTAATGGTGACGTTATGCTATACTTAACAAACACTACTGTCAACTGGGGCGAATCGGGACTACAGTCTGAATAGGGAAAACAGTTTTTAGAGCACTCAAAAACTTGCAATTACGAAAACGACACAACATACGAAATGTAAAACACGAAACGGTTATTTAATAGAGATCCTGTCAAGACCTGTGGGTTCTCGTGCAAATGGTCTCATTGTTTTTTGACTGCATACATAATTCCCACTATCAGATTTATCAGTCCTGTGCTTTTAAAGAATTGGTTACAGTGACGCAATGCTCTAAAAGTTCGAAACAACCTGAATCCATAGTCCTGAGAGTAAGAGTAATCCATTTGCAACAACATTAATGAGAATTCTTTTTATAGGCTAAATTCTTAAATTTTTCTACGGGTAGTCCTTTTATTTGCTTTTTTTTATTTTTTAATGACAATTATATGACAATCATCATGTTTAAACTAATAGGGTTAATCATGGTTCTGAAGAAAAAAAATCTCATACGGCCTAAATAGGCTTTTATGGCCTACTTAAAACCTAAAATGTTACTAGGGATGTCGTCAAAATTTCTTCAAAATATTAGAAAGAACTTCGTTTTTCTAGAGAAATTCTTACCTAGAAGAAATCTTATTTGGATAAATAAATAAACGTGCTGGTTAGTCTTTCTTTCCACCATCCGTTTTAAGAGTGCTTCATTGCCAAGGGTGGAGCTTTTGCTACGACTAGAGCGGGGATTTAATGATAGTCAGCTCCTTGTCCTTCATTTCGTAGCTATAGGTGAGCAGCGCCTTGTAAATTTCGTTCTCACACTCACCACCGTTGTTGTGGGTGGCTGGAGGTTTTGGGTTGAAATTTTTAGCTTACCAAGGATTTGGTGCAAATCTGACCTTCCCGGAAAGACCAACTTTTGGGATTATAATTAGAGTCATTAAGGTAACTAAATTACCTAATTAATCAACATCCAACGCGTTGCTGCCTTTTCAGGTACATCTCCCTTTCTCTCAAACCCAACTGTATCCGATTGCCACCACCGGAAGGGGACCCCGGGTCTGGCTCCAATTAAAAATTAACTCTTAATTTCCAAGCGGCCTTCGGCAAGGAAAGAAAGCAAACATCGCCAGGTTTTTGTATTTGGTGGGCTGGGACGAGCAATGAAATATGGGCAATTTTCTCCCTGCTGGTGGTGTGTAACCTTTCTACGTAGATATATTGGGATTTATGTATAAACACATATTTTTGCACCCACCGCTAATCATTGTTGTCATTGATGTATAAGAGACTGCTGCATACATATGTGGGTCTCGTGGCGCAGGGGTAGCGGCTTCGGCTGCCGATCCCGATGATGCTATGAGACGCGGGTTCGATTCCCGCCTTATCCACTGAGCTTCTATCGGATGGTGAAGTAAAACGTCGGTCCCGGTTTCTCCTGTCTCGTCAGAGGCGCTGGAGCAGAAATCCCACGTTAGAGGAAGGCCATGCCCCGGGGGGCGTAGTGCCAATAGTTTCGTTTTTTGCATACATATGCGGTGCATGAATAACTCGTTTCACGATTTAACTTTGTTTCCTTGTTGTATCCATAAACCACGTGGACACTTTTCTTGGAAATCTCGACCCCTCCCCCACTTTCGTGGACAATTGTCCATATATAAAAAAAAACTTTTTATATGGAGCGTACACAATCGCCCCCTTCCTCCTAAAGTGTCTACGTGGTTTATGGATGGTCCCATTAAGGTTCTATTTAAATTGTGTAACGCATGTGTTTGAATAGGGCGAGGGCCTCGTGGCGCGGTGGTTAGCTGCTTCGGCTGCCGATCCCTAAGTTGCTATGGGGCGCGGGTTCGATTCCCGCCTTATCCTCCTGGCCTTCTATCGGATGGGGAAGTAAAACGTCGGTCCATTTGCGTAAAAAGAGGTTTTGAGTGACTCACCACACATAACCTTCGGACGCCTAGAAATGAGCAGAAATTGGCAACAGAGCCCACAAAAGACCCGGGGGTCGTTAAAGTGGATTGCTTTGCTTTTTTTATGTGTTTGAATAACATCAAGGTACTCTATTTAAAAACAAACAGCACCGCCAAGGCAACAGATTTCAGGTTAACTCAAAAGCAATAAATTATCTTGTGTGCTTCTTTTCCTCCCCTAATTTACTGTAATTGTGCATTTAAACTGCAATTGCCGGGAGCAAATATCAAACCTCATTTATAAAAAAAAAGCAGTAAAATAGGACGCTTTGGGACATCACATAAAACAGTTTGATCTGAAATCTTTTTGCCCAGCAGCTTTCTGATCATGTTGTAACCCTTTTAAAATGAGGATGCTTGTTGGCACCTCTAACATCCCGTGTCCCCTTGGGACTACGATTTTTTTTCTCTTCGGTGCAGATGACATGAAAAACACAACTCAACTAAACAGTGAATTGAGGAGGTTTGGTGTCGCTCCCTTCTTCGTTTTTCACCCTATATCATTCATTAAAAATTAATGATTGACATAATTGCATTCACACACGAGCAAATATTTCAACCATCTGACCCGCTGGGGAGTTAACTGATTATAAAATGTGCAGTTGGGCTTAATGATTCTAACCATTAGGTTTGCTATAGTAGAAAAACTATGATTTTCCTGAACACAGACATTTTGCGGAACCTTTTTTTCAATGGCCATATCTCGGAAACATGAAACGGTAGAGTAAAACTTAAAAGTTATGGAATCAAACTTTGATGCTTTTATGCAATTGGAAACTTTACACACAGTTTTCTCAATATACATGCGATTAAATTTTTAATTAAACTTCACCATCGTGTTCCCCAGACGATTTTACATAAGAATCAATTTTTTAAAGCTTGCAGTTTCAGAAAATACCTACCACGCGATGCATTTGATGAAATGTGAATAAAACGTACCTGACGCAGGTAAACATGGGACGAGGTGCTTGTTTGTTTCTTTTCGTTTTTTTTAATCAAATGATAGCTTCGTCCTAATTTTTAGGCTAAATTTGATTAATTATAAGAAAAATGTGTAAATTAGGAAGCAAACACGATCAAAAGGGGATGCAAATCAGAAAAATATCATTGCAATTGCAAAATTAAGATTTTTAGAGGCAAATATCAACAAAACACTCATTCGAAGATGGTGAATGTTGAGGAGAAAAATCGAAAATGAAAATCCAGCAGACATTTTTTACGTTGGGCGCAATTTTGTCACCAGCTAACCAGATGTGTATGCGACTTGAATAACAAAAGTTCACAAGTCCAGTTGTTGAGGTTTGCGTCCGCTGATCAGAAATTCCAAAGATCCTCTCCCCGTCTCCATACACAGAACCGAAATATTAGAATATTTGCAGTGCACAATAAAATCTGTAGTTATGAGTTTTCAAATTTCATTTGACCCAAAAGAACGGAAAAATCAGAAATATACAAGAATTATTCATGATTGAATCCATTAATCGCACTCAAAGAGGCCCCTTCATCAGGCCGTTTTAAACGTACGAACAAGATGGTTATACTTAACCTATGTTAATTACCCTAAGTATAAATGTGTCAGTGTGGAAGTGTAAATCTCTCGACGCCGCTGTCTGCAGTACGGCGTTCTTACGCCCTCGTTCGTCGGCTTTCATTGGTTTGGTGTCCCCGACCCTCCATCGTACCAGCTGCCCGCCGTATCACCTTTTCGTCACCGACTCCTTGCCGGTTCTCTGGGCACATCCGCGGCCCAGTCCAGCGCGACGTAGATCCACTACAGTGGATCAGCGTTCGCTCCAGCCACCGCCATTTTGTAGTTGTAGCACATGTTTGGAAGAGAATAATAGAGTTATCTAAGCCCGCTGTCACGCACACTAGCACGCCATTTGTTTTGCTGGGCGGTACAAAATTTAACCTCAATCTTTTTCGTGTACGTACACGCAATACATGCGCACGTAGAAAACTCTATAGGGCATGGACCAACAAAAAGCCCTTATAAAAGGCAAAAATCCACAAATGCATCCCATAACTCTTCGCCACAAACATCCTCACTGATCTTACTGATCTCAATCAATCCTCCTGCTCACAGCATCGATGCACGTTCAGAAGCCATTTTAGGAGGCTTTGGCGCTTAATCCTGCCGCAGACAGCAGTCCGGCCTATAGGTGATCCCAATTGCTCTAAACAAAAGATCGCTCAATTTAGTATTCAGCTACACTTTACATGTTTCCTTCACACCTAACGTGATCGCGATTAATTCGGTTCAGCACGTATTCACTCCTTCCCGAAAACCAGCCTTGTAGCTGCGTTTTAAATAAGTTGATATTATCAACATTTTCAAAAGTTACTGTACAGTCATCCCTCATATTCGGAACAGTTTACAGATCGTCCAATGTTCAAAAAATCATAGAAAATCGATAATTGAACTTCACGATTCGCTTTTATCTTCATTTGGAAGCTTTTCTTGCGATCTTTCGAATGCTGTATCGAACAACTGAAAATTTTAATTTTTTTATCAAGTTTTTGAAAAAAAACTTTAACCCTTGAAATCCACAAATTTGGAACACTTTTTTCTTACGGATGTCCTCTCCATGAGTACATATTTTTTACAAAATAATGACTTCTCGCACTGAAACCAACGAAACTCAAGCTTAGTTATGTTTTATAAGTGGTCTGATAACTTTTTTTGTAAAAATATCAGTTAAATTCAGGTGTTCCACAATTGTGGGAGGCACAATAACATCCCACAATTATGGAACAGGCAATTTGGAGGCAGTGTTTTGCTGCTTTGAATGAAATAGTCTTCAGATGCAGTTTTTTGTTTTAAACGTAGTAATTTTACTAGAGAAATAGCAAGAGAATGTCCAAATAAAGGTCATAAAAATAGTAGGCTCGACAGAAAAGCTGCATTTGGCATGCTATTGACAAATTATCAAAAAAGTGTTCCGAATTTGTGGGTGTTCCGAACATGTGGGATGACTGTATATTAACTCTAAACGTCGCCACTTTTGGCTTTTATCTCACTTTACAAGATGATATAGAGTTATGTGACTGTGTTTACAGTTTATAGCTGTTTAGCTTACTTTATATTTTGATATAGAGTGGATTTAGTGTTACTTTTTAGTGTCCCGCGGTTTACTTGGGTACGCAAGCGAGATGGTATTGGGCAATGTACGGACATCAGATGCGAACGATCGGTCGCGGTGAGGTTTGTTGTGCAAGTGTAGTGCAATACAAAAACTTAAGGATTGTAAAGATTAGCCTTCATGGTTCTCTGTGGGATAAGCGGTCGACGATTGTCAAACCTGAGCATATGAAGATCGTGGTCAGGTTACAAGGTTTGAAACATTTTCTCATAATCTGGGCACCCAGTTTGTCTGTGTATTTTGTGTAACAGATTTCTATAATTCTTCAATGCGAATGATTAAATTCGCCTGAGCCACGTAGCCCAGTGGTAACGCTTCCGCCTCGTAAGCGGTAGATCCGGGTTCAAACCTAAGCTAGTGTATCGTCACAAACACCTTAGGAAGACAACCTATGGAATGTTAACATTAAGTTAATTGATAAACTGTCACTGAATCTGCTTTGTATACTGCCGTTTTACGGCGATATGATGTATACGCCATTTTGGACATTTTCAATTTTATTGTACAGTCTGATAAAGAATCTTAAAAGCTACCTCCTGACGAAAGAATTTTTCAAAAAGCTGCTCTGGGGCCCATTTTATTAAGCAAACAAACAATGATGTATACGCCAATTTTACTCATCATGATGTATGTATACATTGAGAATTGATAGAAGTCAAATTCAATACTGATTGAATGTTGATTTTAGGTTTTGGGACCAAATCAAGACTGGGAAATAATTTATTACATTATTTCGATTTAATTCTTAAGGGGACATCTGAGCAATTCTCTACAAAATCGGTCTTTTTTCTTCAATTTTAATTTTTGTATTTTTTAATTCGACTGAAACTTTTTTGGTGGCTTCGGTATGCCCAAAGAAGCCATTTTGCATCATTAGTTTGTCCATATAATTTTCCATACAAATTTGGCAGCTGTCCATACAAAAATGATGTTTGAAAATTCAAAAATCTGTATCTTTTGAAGGAATTTTTCGATCGATTTGGTGTCTTCGGCAAAGTTGTAGGTATGGATACAGACTACACTGGAAAAAAATGATACACGGTAAAAAAAAATTGGTGATTTTTTTATTTAACTTTTTATCACTAAAACTTGATTTGCAAAAAAACACTATTTTTAATTTTTTTTATTTTTTGATATGTTTTAGAGGACATAAAATGCCAACTTTTCAGAAATTTCCAGGTTGTGCAAAAAATCTTTGAGCGAGTTATGAATTTTTTTATCAATACTGATTTTTTCAAAAAATCGAAATATTGGTCGCAGAAATTTTTCAACTTCATTTTTCGATGTAAAATCAAATTTGCAATCGAAAAGTACTTTAGTAAAATTTTGATAAAGTGCACCGTTTTCAAGTTAAATCCATATTTAGGTGACTTTTTTGAAAATAGTCGCAGTTTTTCATTTTTTAAAATTAGTGCACATGTTTGCACACTTTTGGAAAAAATATTTTTGAAAAGCTGAGAAAATTCTCTATATTTTGCTTATTTGGACTTTGTTGATACGATCTTTAGTTGCTGAGATATTGCAATGCAAAGGTTTAAAAACAGGAAAATTAATGTTTTCTAAGTCTCACCCAAACAGCCCACCATTTTTCAATGTCGATATCTCAGCAACTAACGGTCCGATTTTCAATGTTAATATACGAAACATTTGTGAAATTTTCCGATCTTTTCGAAAAAAATATTTTCAAAATTTTTAAACCAAGACTAACATTTTAAAAGGGCGTAATATTGAATGTTTGACCCTTTTGAAATGTTAGTCTTGGTTTAAAAATTTTGAAAATATTTTTTTCGAAAAGATCGGAAAATTTCACAAATGTTTCATATATTAACATTGAAAATCGGACCGTTAGTTGCTGAGATATCGACATTGAAAAATGGTGGGCTGTTTAGGTGAGACTTAGAAAATATCAATTTTCCTGTTTTTAAACCTTTGCATTGCAATATCTCAGCAACTAAAGATCGTATCAACAAAGTCCAAATAAGCAAAATATAGAGAATTTTCTCAGCTTTTCAAAAATATTTTTTCCAAAAGTGTGCAAACATGTGCACTAATTTTAAAAAATGAAAAACTGCGACTATTTTCAAAAAAGTCACCTAAATATGGATTTAACTTGAAAACGGTGCACTTTATCAAAATTTTACTAAAGTACTTTTCGATTGCAAATTTGATTTTACATCGAAAAATGAAGTTGAAAAATTTCTGCGACCAATATTTCGATTTTTTGAAAAAATCAGTATTGATAAAAAAATTCATAACTCGCTCAAAGATTTTTTGCACAACCTGGAAATTTCTGAAAAGTTGGCATTTTATGTCCTCTAAAACATATCAAAAAATAAAAAAAATTAAAAATAGTGTTTTTTTGCAAATCAAGTTTTAGTGATAAAAAGTTAAATAAAAAAATCACCAATTTTTTTTACCGTGTATCATTTTTTTCCAGTGTAGTCTGTATCCATACCTACAACTTTGCCGAAGACACCAAATCGATCGAAAAATTCCTTCAAAAGATACAGATTTTTGAATTTTCACACATCATTTTTGTATGGACAGCTGCCAAATTTGTATGGAAAATTATATGGACAAACTAATGATGCAAAATGGCTTCTTTGGGCATACCGAAGGCACCAAAAAAGTTTCAGTCGGATTAAAAAATACAAAAAAAATCGAATGACCGAAATCTGAGAGAACTGCTCATCTATTAGGCGTCATCCATAAAGTACGTCACGTTCTGAGGAAAGAGGGGGGCTTTGAGCAAGCGTGACATTGCGCGTTGAAAGCATAGGGAAATCGTGACAAAGGGGGGTGTAGTAAATTTTGGCTGATTTTAATGTGACGTACTTAATGGATGACACCTTATCCACACCTACGTAGATACTTTTTTGAAAATTCTGGACCTACCCACCTCTCTTACGGACAATTGTTCATGCAAAAATGTTTTTATGTAGGGTAGACTATCGCTAAGGGAACGTACTTTTATTATGTAACGCAAAAAATCGGATTTTTAGACCCCCTCCCTCCCCCTCGTAACAAAATTTCCATTCAAATTTTAAAAAAATGTATGGAGCGTAACACGGCCTCCGACCCCGCTCCCCTTCCCCCCAACTGCGTTACGTAATAAAAGAACGCTCCCTAACATCCTCCCCCCCTTAAAGTATCCACGTGGACAATGCATTCCCTTAATCCGCTCAGCTGTCAAAATAGCTGGCACAAAACATATAGCTTGCATTGATCGAGCAATGTATACATACATCATTGGGAAGGAAAAGTAGTGATTTTTTATTGCTATTTTTACGGCCAAATGATGTTTGTGGTTTAAAATCGTAGAGAATAGGAAAAATCAAGAAATTTTGTAGGGGCCACATTTTTATTGTACTTTTTAACAGTTTCTACAGAGCAGACCTTAAATTGTTCATTTTAAATTGAAAAAATGAACAAAAACAGAAAATCGTGTCTACAGCAAAATCACCGCAATGGCGTATACATCATATCGCCGTAAAACGGCAGTATATGCCGGCCCCGATACTCTTCACGGGTGTTTCTCTCAGGAACATGGAAAGAGAAGAATGATTTAAACTTTAAGGTCGTAGATGGTGTCATTCACTCTTGAGGCAATGACTGTCAATGATGGTTCTGAATTCAGAGTCCAGAAATATTAAATTGAAATGAGAAATGAATCACGATATGTAAAATGCTTCTGCACAAAGAAAACCATACATTGATTGATACATTCTGAATCAAGGTTTGAATGTTTTTTTTTCTAAAACAAACATGGCCGCCAAATGGCCGACGTGTGAATCGTTCGTCTTCAAACAATAGAGTTATCTACGTGCGCATGTATTGCGTGTACGTACACGAAAAAGATTGAGGTTAAATTTTGTCCGGCCAGCAAAATCAAATGGTGCGCTAGTGTGTGTACGCGAAACGTCATAAAGCTCTATAGGGATGTGGCGTTACATCGTGCTGCCACCTGGTTTTTTAAGCGCAAGAGTGTAAAAGTGCTGAGTCATCGTCTAAAAATAGACGGCGTCCTATCTCGCCCAGCAAAATGAAGTCGATAAAGTAGGCGGTTTCGATGAGAAAAAGTGGAAAACGTGGTCTAAAAATAGCGACGCCATCCCCCTATAAGGTCTGTACTATTAAAATGCGTTGGTTATGTGATATTTGGAAATGAAAACAAAATAAAAAGTATGAAATTGTTAGATTAAATTTATTTTCGAATCATAGTTGGAGATTTTTGATTTTGATATCTTTTACACTATTTACAGTACTGTACAATGTCTTCAAATTGACTACAATTTATCTGCAAGCCCGCTAGCATTAACTACTTAAATTATTTTGTTTTGTTTTTACAGTGCATGGGAGCTTTAAGGGGAGGAAAAGTTTCGCGCGTTTTTTCAATTTTGATTTCGAAATTAGACATTCTTTTCTTTACAATATTTTGCGTTTGCACAACCCGACCGTGACGAATTAGGTTTTAATCTGCCTTGAGAGCGTAGGATTTCCAGACATGCGGAGATCATGTCTGCTGAATTTTACGAATGCGAGTGGCCAAGATGATGACCGCCGAGCGGGTGGAAGTAAGGTCCGTACGGCGGGTAGGGCACCGCGTGCGGATACAGAAGGCTGCTGGCGTAGGAACCGGGCCCGAAGGCTCCGCCACCGTTCGGCGGTGGCACCGTCGGACTGTTGACGTCCATGCCGGGGTTTTGCTTTTTCCACTTGGTTCGGCGGTTTTGAAACCAGATTTTTACCTAAGAGAAAGGAGAGAAAGAATTATTACAATTTAGTAGGGTTTTTGGTTTGAAGTTAATGTTTTTTTAAAACTATGGCTTAGTAGAAACTCACCTGTGTCTCTGTAAGGCTTAAGCTTAATGCTAAATTCAGTCTCTCGCAAACCGATAGGTATCGGGTGGTTTTAAATTTGTTCTCGAGGGAAACCAGCTGTTCATAAGTGAATGCAGTTCGAGCTCTGAAAAAATAGAATAAACAATATTTTAGTTTTATTTTAAGACCCTTTAAATATTTGTATGGTCAGATACAATATTTTTTTCCAAAGGTCGTTGAAGCAAAAAATCTAATGTTCCAATTATTAATTAGCTTAAAAAACTAAAACCCTTACCGTCTCGGCTTGGAGCTGCTCCCCCCGGACTTGCCGTCGCCGGACCGGCTGCTGGCGCCGTCCTTCTTGGAGTCGGTTTCATCGTGGTCATCGATGTCGCTGCCCATCGTGTCGTCACCCATGTCGTCCTGGTCGATGTCGTTCATATCCTTCACTGTCGTTTTACGGAGCACGGAGCAACATGAAAAAGAGAAAAGGAAAAAACGGAAAAGAAAAATCAGTAAACAGATCATTAATTAATTTCACGCTTCAGCAGCGCGTGGCATCGTTATCCAGGCTCAGCTCAGTGCGACATCATTGTTTGTGTGTATCTGTACGTTAGGGTGACAGGAAAATAACTTGTTGGTAAGTTGCCATGTTTTCCTTAGACTGTACTGAGCATCCGTTCTAATATTTTAAAAAATAATAGCGTTGAAAAATACGCAAAAACTGTGGTGAAATCCAAAAAAGATTCAGTTTAGCTATAAAACTAGTTTTCTAGATAATTTTTAGACAAATGCACAACATTTTATTGCGTAATTTTTTTTCAGAAAGCAAAAATATGTGGCAAGCCAGATTGGAATTTTTCCATAAACATTGATTGTAAATACGATTTTTTCTTAGGGTCACACTATTTTGCATGGGAAAGGGTGTTTTTCGAGTGGAAAACGCTTCCGCCTTCTGCTGCTTACGGGCCGACGAGAGAAAGCTATAAGAAGATTATTATTTATGGCAATTATTTTATGATTTCATCGCCATCGTTATCATTTTCGCGCGTGCGTCTGTTGCTTTGGTAACAGAGGTGAAAGATGGTGTTGAAGTGACTAGATGTTCATCAGTTGAGTGGCTTGAGGCGCCCCCAAAATAATTGTCAACAGTTTGTGGAGCAAATTTTCCAATATTTTATTATCACAGTAAACATATCAATTTGCCTAGCTTTTGAGGAAAATAGAGCCGAGTTGAAAGCGTAAAACAGCTCGCAGCAGGCGGTAAACGGGAGCAAACGAGTTGAGCTCAAAGAGTTGCGAAGAGACGAAGCTGTTGACAAAGTTATGCTTCCTTTTAGTCAGTCTTCTTTACACGCAAAGAGTTGCAAAAGAGTTTCTAAGGGAAGAACGTGTTGATGTTTGAAATTGAGTCGTTGGCTTGGCAAATGAGTGAGGATCGAAAATGTAGATGCCGGGTTCTAATTTTGGAAAATGTTTTAATTTAGTATTATGTTTAAGATTCACAGTTAATTTGAGTAACAAGCTAATTATGATCCATTTGATGCATGGTTGATGCATTCATTATGCGTTCAAAGATCTTAACGTTTCGTTGTTTCTTTTGCATTGCCGTTGCAAATCAACTTACTTGTCATGGCTTGCTGGAATTTGTTGTTCCGTTTTAGTTTGGCGTCCGTATTTTTGGTCAACTCAAAAACTAAAACAGTGTCGAAAAGTATTACTTTTCGAAACATGTGCTACAAAGTTGAACTTTGTTGCACTCAAATGGGTGCTTTAATGATTTTTTTAACGCTGTTATTTTTGGCGATGATAAGTAGGTCATTATGTCACTATGACCTCCATCTTTCTGTCAAGTTGCTGTGAAGTTTACCATGACAGCTGGAATTTTTTTTAACATATCAGCACAGTATTGAAAGATTACAACACAATTTCCTGGATCACAAAGAGGTGAACTGACTATTCGCGTGGGCGCGTTTTCAGAATTGCTTTCTTATGAAACTCGTATAGTTTAAAAATACTACTATCGATATTTAAAAGATGTATTCTCTAAAATTGATATCTTTAAAGCAGTGTGAGCACTATGCATTTAAAAAACTAATTGCAAAAAAGGTTGATTTTTTATATATATGCATGATTTTTGTTGTTTTTGTTTTTCTGAAAAAATAAAACAATAGAGAAACAGAAAAAGAGAACTAGTTCATAACTCTTTGGCTTCCTTAATAAAAATGTATTTAGCCTTAGATAATTTAAATCTTACTGGCGTTATTTAACGGTGCACATCAACCAGAGCTTTTGCACCGAGATTTTTATTACAGACATTTTAGTATCGTCAAAACTACGGGAACTATCGATATACATTAGGATGTAACAAAAATGACTTTTTGGCGGGCATTCAGGGGTTTGTTCCGGTGGGCATATTGAGCCCAAATCCCAAATATGAGCTTGATTGGACGTAACAGGAGCTGGGGCTCCGCCCTTCAATTTTAAATGCGATTTAACCCGTAAAAAAGATTTTTTCAAAAATGTCAATTTTTGAGGCATTTTGGCCACTGAAGCGTTTTTAAAAAATATTTTTTTTTACGGGTTAAATACCATTTAAAATTGAAGGGCGGAGCGCCAGCTCCTGTTACGTCCAATCAAGCTCATATTTGGGATTTGGGCTCAGTATGCCCACCGGAACAAACCCCTGAATGCCCGCCAAAAAGTCATTTTTGTTACACTCTAATATACATTTTTGATTAATCTTTCATACCAAAAGTTTGACTATTTCTACAATCAGATTTTTGACAATTTTGGTATAAGAAGAAAACAACTTCCTTGGTTGCTGTGCACCCTTGAGCGCTGATTTTTTGATTATTGTATGACATTCTTCACTTTCTCATATAAAACGGGTTACAACGTAAAGAAACACTTTTTAAAATAAGGGTAATGAAAATCCCGCTGTCGGCGCTCTAAAAATTCTAAGTGTAAATATGGTTATCCGGCGCCGTCGCTCCGTGCCATACTCAAACACTTAGGAGCCCAGGGCGGCGAAGTCATTGTAGTTAAACAGAAGACACTAGTGGTTGGTACTAGCAATAGTGGCCGAATTTATAAAAGTAGTCAGCCTCAGTTTTAAAATTTTTGAACGGTCATTTCAATTAACCATTTCTTCAACCTCCAAATTATCGCAAATTAATCAGGAGACAAAAATCGGATTGAATTAGCCAAAGTGTTTATCAATTTAAAATAATAATTTGAAGACTTGAAAAATCTGGATTTTTATGTATGTCTTCTAAAATTGTTTTCGAGTGTCTTAATGTAATCAATAGCTCAAATAAAAGTTAGCACAATTTTCTTTATTTCTCCTTTTTTGTTTGAAACGAATCTGAAAAAAAAATCCGAGTTTCAAATAATGCTATGACCATCATCCTAACATGCACTGCGTTCCAAATATATACACACGTGACTCAATCTATGCTCTCCGGGCGGCATTAGATTCCGCAGCATCAATCTATGTACCACCCTCACCCCCATTAACACCGTTTCGCGCACGCACGCACACGCGGTTGCGTGTTTTTGTTTTAATGCCCAAGTGTTGATAATATAATTAATTTACATCGAAATAATTATCGGTGAAATTAACTGACCGTGAAATGGCCTTCCACCCTTTTGCCTTGCGCCCTGCCTTTGGTGGACGTGGCCAGCTGCAGGCCGGATGGTGCTGAGTGAAGTGGCGGAGGCCGGTCAGTGGCGAAACGATTATTCTCCTGTGGTTTTGCAAATGGTGACTAATTAGCTGGTTTTCTTGGCGAAGGTGTCGGGCTGTATTAATTACAGCTAATTAATTAGCGCCCAGTGTCAGTCACCGTCGGATTAAGATTCACGGTTTGATGGGTGCCATTTCCGGCTGATTGCCCCAGGATGCTTCGTGCACAATTGGTGTTGCCGTTGGTGATGACGCCCGGGAAACCGCATGATTTTTCTTGCGCAAAAGTAAAACTGCTTGTGTATTTACATCGAATCAAAGTTTGTTCTTTGGAATTAACTTCTTGGTACCAATCGCCGAGATTTTTCTTTTTAAAGATTTTTTAAAGAAGTATTGAAATGTATTTATGAACGTAAATCAGGACCGTGGGGGATGGCTTCAAAATTTTTGGAAGACATATGGGAGAGGGGGAAGAAGAAGAAAAGTGAATTGTTTTTTTTTCTCAAAACTGACAAAAACCAAAACGCACCGATTTCACGGGTTAAATTCCATTTAAAATTCGAAGTCAAAGCGCCAGGTCCTGTCGCAACCAATCAAGCTCATATTTGGGATTCGGGCTCAGTATCATCATGCCATGAAATGCCCGCAAAATTGACCCGTTTTGTTACATCCTATCCCACATGTTTACAATTTTCTATACAATAATGAGATTCGCTTACCATCAATTAAAGCACTTTTACACGACAACTTTCCAAAACATGTCAGACATCCGTAACGGTCCGACGGAATTCCCAGTGGATGGACACTTCAAGCTGCGTCGCTGATACGCCTGGAGCAAACCCACCACAAAAACACCGCGTCGATTCCCGGGTGTATAAATTGCCGAAAATTAATTCAATTCGATTTCAATGAAGAAAGGGCAACGTTTCCGAGCATTTAGGAGGCGCAAATGTGACAAACGCACACGAGACCATCATTTATCTTATTCCTGTCACTCCCTTCTCATTCCATTTTCCAACATCCAACATCGCCCTGAGGATCCGTATAAGTATAGGAAAAGTGGACAAATGGTGGGTACAGCTTGTAGTTTTTCGGGAATGCCGCACAGATTACGGGGCCTTTCAGCGTTAATAAGCGTTGCGGCAGTCTCCCGATGAGCGGGCAGTGTCACCGGAGTTGTAAATTTCCCCCGGGACTCGTTAGAGGATTCGTTGAAGCTGTCCAGTGCGGGTTGAATCAGATTTCTTCAATTAGGGCTATGATTTCTCTAAATGGGAATCTTATTGGGACATACAGAAGTCATCTGAAAAACACATAACAATTGGATTGCATAACAATTGAAATTGACATAAAATCGCAAAAAATGCAAGAGGACCGGATACTGATATGCTTTCATGCAGATTTGGAGCAAAATGATGCGACCACCGTTTGGGTGTACCAACAAATAGTTGTGTTCATTCGATTGATATCGGCACTTACTTTTTCATGGGTAAACTTTTTTGAAAATAAACCTCCGCCCATTCACATTACCTTTTTACTACCAGTATTTTTCCTTTCGGATGGCGATGCCCTTCTATGGGTGTACACAGAAAAAGTATCCAGATTTTTAAGCAAAGATGGCGTTACGAATGGTGCACACCCATCGCTTGCCATGCCATCGCTTAAAAATCTGGATACCGAATAGTTATACATTTGTTAGGTGAAATCCTTATCTGTTCAAACACAATATTTAAATTATGGTATCTTATCGCACATAGCTTTTTGATGTTCCGAGCCATTTTGCGTTATTGGTTTCTTAATAGAGCCTTAGAATAGTGCTATTAATTCAGGACAAACATTTCAAAAAGGCGAAACAATCAGTTTGAAACTCTTTTGAATTGTTACCCGTGATTTCAACTGAGCGATGCAGGGATGCCAGGATGCCACATACGTCTGGGAATGCCAGATTTTTCAAGAGTTAGAGATTAAAGATTAATCCGATGTGGCAGATTTTGACAGATTTTGGCAGATTTTGTCATTGTCTGCCTATTTAAATCAATTTTTTGATGTAAATGAATGATTATAATCGATTTTTTTTGAGAATATGTATTTTATTGAAAATATAAATACAATAAATTTGAGACCAAAAATCAATTAAAACATCACAATTTAACAAACTTTTGAACTAATGCATATCCTCCCTCCCTTCCTTATTCAAATTTGTATGATTTTCGTCTTTCAGATTTTTCCATATATTTGTTTTAGTACTTGGCCAGATTTTTTTTCAATTTTGACCTGGCAGCCCTGGAGAGATGAGAACAATTTGGTATGGAACAAAAACATGGAGAACGCAGCGTATCAAGTCGCAAATATGGTACGTTAGGGTGTAATATGGTTGTATGGAAAAAAATGGGTCTAGCTCATTTCCCCGAATGACATTTCCCCGAATGCAATTTCCCCGAAAATCATTTCCCCTAATTGACCACATCCCCGAATACCACTTCCCCTAATCAGCCACATCCCCGAATGCCATTTCCCCGAATATCATTTCCCCTAATCGGCTATATCCCCGAATGCCATTTCCCCGATGTGATACTCACGCCAATTGCCGTTTATTTAAATTTATATATTATTTAAATTTATATATTAAAATTTATAATTTAAATTTTCCCGAATTTTCATATTCCCTAATCTTCATTTTCGCTGAAGCCTTTTTCCATGACTAACAGTTAATTTCTCTCTCAATTTTACCGAACAAACAGCTTTTTCGGGTATGCTGTTGATTAAATGTTGTAAATTGGGTAGTAAAGCCCTTTGTCAATTTTTTTGAACAACGGTAAGAAACACGATTAAAAACCATTTCTGATGACGTTTTTTTATTTCATTTTTATGCAAAAAAAAATTTATTAACAAGACAACATTTTTTCGATGGATCAGCTATGGTCCCCTTGGAACGAGCTGTCAAGTAGGAGCTTTTCTGATAAAAGGGACGGGAAGTGAATTTTTAAAAATTGAATTAAAAATCCATTTAAAATCCTTTGCGGTCGTTCAAAGGGTCATTGAACTTAGAAAAATAAGCTTTATCATTGTGAACACTAATATCAGCTTAATTTTAGGACACGCGCGCGCTCCGGGGCACCGGGCATTTCCGCTTGACCGCGTTCGGGGAAATGGCATTCAGGGAAATGACTATTCAGGAATATGACTACTCGGGTAAGTGGCATTCGGGATTGTGGCCTATTCGGGAAAATGACTTTCGGGGATGTGGACGATTAGGGGAAATGGGAAATTCGGGTAAATGGAATTCGGGGAAATGACTATTAGGGGAAGTGTCTTTTCGGGGAAGTGGCATTCGGGGAAATGTCTCTTCGGTAATATGGGTTTCGGGGAAATGTCATAGATTCGAAAAAAATAAAGTTGTCCAAATTTAGCGAGCACAGCAATTTTTCAGTTCCTTTTGGGGTCCTAAACAAATCCCCAAAGTTTGGGAACGATTGGTTTAGTCCTCACTTTGCGCAAAGCGATTTAATTTTCCATATAAATTTGTATGGGAAAAACCATTTTTTTGGATTTTGATATTTATAAAATCCACGTTTCACGCTGTACTAAAACTGGATTCATATTCGGATGCCCTGGAAGGTGCTCTACAACTTTCCCGAAGAGAGTATGGTGCTAACTTGCCCCTTAACCTTCGGGAAGTCGCGTGTTTTCGCCTTTCTTACAAGTGCCCTTACAAACTGTGTACAAAGTACACGTACGCGACCTCCGGTGGGTTAAAAAAGATACAGCGTGTTCAAAACTCGTCAAAAATGTGTTTTTTGCTCGAAAATCACGTTTTAGACGAGTTTTGAGGGCGCTGTATCTTCTTTTAGGGACAAGCTAGCACCATACTCTCTTCGGGAAAGTTGTAGAGCACCTTCCAGAGCATCCGAATATGAATCCAGTTTTAGTACAGCATGAAACGTGAATTTTATAAATATCAAAATCCAAAAAAACATGGTTTTTCCCATACAAATTTATATGGAAAATTGAATCGCTTTGCACAAAGTGAGGACTAAATCAATCGTTCCCAAACTTTGGGGAGTTGTTTAGGACCCCAAAAGGAACTGAAAAATTGCTGTGCTGGAAAATCGATTTTGATATTACACCCTAATGGTACGTGTTTTGACGCTCCAATCACGCTCAAGTATTCACTCTAATGATCAAACTACACCATCCTTCATAATTATGCTCATCAACTTCCTCACTCAACTCACTCCACTCCTGGCAAAAGTGACGCCATCACACCCAGCCACAAACAACGTGCGCCGTAATTAAACTATAAATTTATCATCACACCGCTTATTTTGTGTGAAAACTAAACTTATTATCATATCAGCACAATGGAGCCCCTCGTCTTTCCAAATTGGGAACTTGAGCCGACGGTAAACCGTGACGGTGATCAGAGAGGGCAAAAACCGAAAATTGCCGTTCTCCTCAAACCTCGTTGAACGTGGGGATGATAATTATAAAATTTCGATTAATTAACACGCTGCTCTAGAGCGACACCATCACCACCAACTACGACCACGACGTCCTCTGCCAAAAACCAAAAACTTCCAGTTTTAGTGGCGTGTTTGGTTAAGTGGCTTTCCCTTCATTTTCCAACATCCCATCACCACACGATTTAGGGAGGGAAAACCCCTGGCTGGGTAAGTCAAGATACCGTCGGTCGCCATCGCCATAGTCGCGCAGGAAACGGGCCAAAATGAACAAACAAAAATTTAAATTTCGAAATTACAGCGATCACACTTTCTCTCGTGGGACGCTTTTGCACCATCACCAGAGTTGGGTTGCTTGCGTGTGGCTTTGTGTGTATGTGTGAAGAGGGGATTCACCAACACAAGCTTCCGAAAGGGGAGGCCATGCAGACGTAGCAGACAGACCAAGTAGGTGGGGGCGTGGGTAATTGGATCGCCCCCCTCCCAAATGGGTTTCCTTCGTCGTTGTCGTCTCATGGCCTGCCGCTGTAATCGTTGTGTTCGTTTAGCATGGCTTGCTGTACGATTAAGGGGAGGGAAAGTCACATCTACAAGGAACGATGGTAGCCTCTGTGTGTGCGAGTTTGAAGTTGAATGTCTGTGTTGGTGGAACATCGTATCCGACTTATAGGGCAAGAGAAAGTTCCAAATTGTCAGCCGAGAAAAAACAGAGAGAATTAATATTAAACACAAAATACTCTGGAACCGGTCCTTGGGGATCGATAACGGAGCGCACGGAGATAACGTCGAGGACATAAATGACAGTATGGTAGCGCGAGGGATCGGCAGTGTTTATGTTGCATAATTATCATCGAGATTCGTTTTAATGCAAAAGACAAAGTTTCAAAAAGCCACCAACGTTACAAGTCCCACTTGGAGTCAATTACCCCGCCGCACAGGCCTCCACTTTCTGGATATTCCAACCTGGACGTAGTATGGCAAAGGCAAAGAGGCCACAAATTGGACACCAATTTTGTGAATAATAAAATCGCAATCAGAGAAGATGACCAGCTGGGGATTTCAGAAATTGTTCTCAAACATTCCGTCATTAGAAATGCAGGACCTAATCTTCTGCAAAACTCAAATCGGTTAACCAATTGGCTCGCTTCCGGTGCATTTATTTAATTAGACATGCAAGTGAGGTTATTTGCACAGACGGACAGACAGACAGACAGGTTGAAGTAAAATCCTTTAATTAGCTCACACGTACGCACACAGTTGGGCCCATTCATTCCGACGGACGAGTGAAGGACCATAATCTGACAGAATCATCAATTATTCAATTATTAATTCCTTGATCCGTACACACAGTGATGCTGCTGCGTCATCAGCAGTGTCACATCTTTTCGAAAGACTGATGCATCTCTAGAGCTATAGCTGAAACTGTGCATCGTAGAAATATCTGACCGAAACTGCAAACTGAAGCTCGTTTCGATATTTATGCAAATGCAGTGTGCAAATAGCTGCACCATTTTGAACTCCACACGAACTGTGTGTTGTGAAAGCAGCGCTTGGTTTCAAATTGGATCGAAAATTTATCGGAATGAGAGCATAGTTACCAAAATCCTCTGACGGTCTATCGCAAACTATATTTCACGAGTTCGACCACTTGCATTGCTAATATTTTAGCTGATTGCACTAGTTTAGAGATTTTCATCTTTGTTGAATCCGTTGCATATGAACAGGTCAATAAATTTCAACATGGAAATTTAAACGAGTGAGACCAAATATTTTGGCTAGCGGCTCTTTTTGGTCTCAATTTTGACATATTCGGAATCCAGTTCCAGTCAGATAGTCAGTTGTAAGAAACAACTAAGTAACTAGCTTGCTTCTTGAGAACAGAACAGAAATATTAAATTTGCTGACTATGAAAGCCAGGGGTGGCTTATGTTTGACTAGCCAAATAAAATTTCGAAAACTTGCAGTATCGGTGAGAATCTAAGCTTAAACTTTAACATAACTTAACTTAAGTTTCATACTTAAAAGAAAACTAACATGCTATGTAGCGACATTTTATTATATTTGCTGCCAACTAAACTTAAAATTTTAATTTTCTTTTTGAAGTCTTATTTGTTTAAATTATGTTTGTACCTTGCGTCTCCGTTGGTTAACAAACCCACGAATTTTATGAAAATATTTATTTTATTCTCGTTATGGTTTGTAAATAAGAATCTCCGATGGAGGATCCCGGTTTGATTTTTTCTCAAGCTACGCTGATTTATCTCACCATTTAATGAATACGTATCATTAGAAAACTTACAGTTCATGTTAACAAATTTTATTCACAGATATTTTAAAAGTGCCCTGCATGCTATGATAGGTTTTGATGTTTCAACATTTGTTTTCAAGTTTTTTAAGCCTTCGTCTATGATAGCCTTGCCCGTATGATGTCAAGAAGAAATCTTGCTGGGATTTATATTTAGATACCGTCATCTGGGGCGAAACGGGACACATGGGGCGAATTGGGACAGCTGATTTAGCCTTGTTACTGTACAGTATTTGGATATTTTTGATTAGTTTCGGATAGAACAGACATAGAACATCTAAAATAGTGCATCGTTTTCCAAATTTCAAGCTTTTAAGTGCTCTAAAAACTGCTCTCCCTATTCAGACTGTAGTCCTGATTCGCTCTAGTAGACGATAGTACAAAAAAGCACAAAGGCATCGAAATCCTGATTAGTCAAATATTTATTCTATATTTTTTCTTAATTTTCTATTTGCTATCTTCTTTCCGGAGAAAAAAGAGTTCCTGAAATCGTGAACAAGCGTTCATGAAAATGAGAACCACGAACAAAGTGTTAAAATTTCATGATACGTTTTTCAAAATCGTACCATGGGATTTGAACACTTTGTTTGAGGTTCGCATTTTCATGGACGCTTGTTCACGATTTTGAGAACTCTTTTTTCGCCGTGTTGGACGTCCGAAAAAAAAATCCGAAATTTGAAAAAAAACGTCTTGAGATCAGTTTTGTCAAATGGGTTGAAAGTAGCTCAACAGTTGTTAGAAAAGACCTGAAAATACCTGGCAAAAATCACTTTTTGATTATAGTTCTTTCATATAAATGACACTTTTATTTGTTACCAAGGGAGCTATTAAACAGCAAATTAACCCCAATGATACAGCTGATGCAAACCATCCGCAAAAACTCTTACTCATAACCAAATTATTCGTTTTCCATTACGCAAATGTGTTTGTCAATGTGAGTGGTGGGCCCGTAATCATGTATTTGTTTGTATGTATGTATGTATGGATGGGGAGCATGTGGGGTGCACATTTGACTCGACACCCACCAACCATTTTATTTATTCGCCTCTTGTCCACAATGCCAATGTGCAAGCTAAACGCTTTGCGGGTCGACAAAACGGTGGTGCAATGAACGCCCAGCCAGCACCGACTGCTGCACTCGCCTCTATCGCTTTTCTCGTTAAATATTTTAAATGCACAATTTATAAATAAAATATTGAATAATATTTAGTGGAGTAATTAGCGTGGGGTTTTATTATAATTGCCATAATTAATTTCGTATGGTGGCCCAGACAGAGCTGAATCCGTGATAAATGCATCGTTAATGGAAGCAAAAGGGCGTTATAATGAATTGGCCTGATTGGGGCACCTGGAATACATATGCCCTTTTGTTGCAGAAGCGACAGATCCTTATGTGAGGGGGGTAATTTGTTGGGATTTTATTGATTTTGGAAATAGTGCTAATCGATTTCAACCCCTTGTGACATTTTTTGAAAACAGTCGTTTTTTAAAGGGAAAGAAACGAAACGAAACTATTGGCACTACGCCCCCCGGGGCATGGCCTTCCTCTAACGTGGGATTTCTGCTCCAGCGCCTCTGACGAGACAGGAGAAACCGGGACCGACGTTTTACTTCACCATCCGATAGAAGCTCAGTGGATAAGGCGGGAATCGAACCCGCGTCTCATAGCATCATCGGGATCGGCAGCCGAAGCCGCTACCCCTGCGCCACGAGACCCACAGGGAAGGGAAAGAAAGTCAACCCTAATGAACAAAAAGCATGCTGAACTTATACAAGCATTCTTCAAATGAAACTTTGCCTAATTCTGACTAGATGAAAGTAAAATTGCTTAAATAAATAATTTTTTTTTCACAAAAGTATTTTCATAACAAATATTTTCAATATACTGTAACACTTGCTTTCAGTTAATATACACTCCCCCAATGACAGGCGCCATATTTGAGAGTTATGACAGAATTCTGGTTCATGCGCATGTTTCACTTCCCACAACATCCTGAATCACTGCTTGCTCCCATAGTTACGATTTGGCGTCGCGATGCCGTCGGTCGTAGCCGTCAAAATTGGGGGAAACCGTGCATGCCAGTGAAGCAGTTTGAAATTGGGGGAAAATAGCTGGTGCGCGGTGGAAAATAACCTTCGACGTCGAGCTGAGGGTTCGTCGGAAATGGCCGGGTTCTTGTACGCTGTAATAACAACGATAAAGTGCAAACAATAAGCGATTTTTTTACGTGTGGGATGTGACTTTTTATACTGTGGGGAAGTTTGAATGTACGAGAAGACGGCCGTTATGTTCACTTGAAAGGATATGTGGAGCGGAGGTGAAAAGTCACCTGAATCGATTTTTAAGCTAGAAAACTTGTACCATTTGAGGGATTTAACAGTCTTTCACTCAATTCATATTAAGTGTTGTTACATAAAAAAGCTTTCTCAAAAATGTTCAACAGAGACGATTTGGTTATTCGAATCTCACCAATCCAAACCCAAGTAATGAAGAACAAAGTTGACTTTTATAGCTTTTAACTACAAGGACATCGCCGCCCTGGGCTCCTAAGTGTTTGAGTACGGCACGGAGTGACGGCGCCGGATACCTATATTTACAATTAGAATTTTAGAGCGTCCGCCGCGGGATTCGAACCAGCAACCTCTGGATTGAGAGTCCAGTGCGCGGTCCGATTGATCCACACGGGCGGGACCCCAGTAATAACACGTAATATTACTACTTGCGAAGGGAGGGGGTGGGGGGATTGTCCACGCCCTATACATTTTTTTATATGACATTGTCCGCTAGGGTGGAGGGGGTTTCAGTTTCCAAAAAAGTGTCCACGTGGTTGATGGATATTCCCTAGACAAAATATGCATGTGTATAGAAAGTAGGACTATTCTTTAGAAAAAAATGCAAGAAGAAATGCAAGAAGAAAAAATCCGCAGCAACAAAGCTAATTGCAAGGCGATCCTATCAAAACTCTAAATTTTGCCCAACCATCGACAATAAACACATTTGTAAACCACCAAAGCTCCAGATTTGGTTGACAAGTGTTTGTCCCGAAATCGGTTCTGTTAACGACGGCGCGAACAACTACCCTTTTCGGCTTACCGCATTTATTTGTTGCGACATAATTTGCCCCCAGAAGGCACTTTCAAAGAAGTGGAAAATGTTAAAGGCTTATTCGAATTAGTACCATTCCGGTTGGAAATTCTAGAGGCGCGTAAAAGAAGCTCCGGTTTCGGAGATTTGACTCGTTTAGCTCAAAACCCCCAACCCTCCCTCACCTTAACAATCCCATTCTTGTCGCTCATTACTGTGTGTGTGTGTGCTATAGTAATCGTTTTTGTCGCCGCAAAACTGACAGTTTACCGGGGTCCCCTTATCGACCGGCGGGTTCGGATGAGCTCCCCGAGATTCACGCAATCATTAAATTAATTACACGGATGAGCGAAACTTGTGCTACATTCAACGAATGCCACCTTCCCCCTTTTGCCCGGGGAGAGGAAAGGTCTTCCAGGTTCCGTTCATTGACTGCGAGGAAGGGCTTTAGGGAATTTAAATTCGAAATTAATTATCCTTCCTGGTGAGGAGCCACAGGCACCCACCTTATTTCTCTGTTGACAAAATGTCTTTGAGGTTTGGAATCCCAATGTTAGTTTTTTTTATTTCTCTTGAGTTGTTTTTAAAGAGGTCCTATAAGGTGTTGTTTGTGATATGTTTATAGGACCTTTACTAAAAAATAACTTTAGATATTCAGTGTACAAATAAAACTTAAGTGCATATAACTTTTGATAGGGTTTTCAAAGTTTCAATCTTTTGGACTTGTTGAGAAGGTCTTTTAAATGCCATTTAAAAATGTATAACATGACATGGGTTTTCTTACATAAAAACACCCTTTTTACACCCTAACGAAAAATCATGATTTTCTGAGTTCAACATCCCACTTTCGGTGCAAATTTTCCTGTTCAACCCATATAATCATTTTACGGTTGTAGTACCTGAGCTCAAAAAATCGTATGAAAAGTGGGATATTGAACTCAGAAAATCATGATTTTTGGTAAGGGTGTATAATTTTCCGGACTTAAGTAAAAATCTTTTTAAAGCTTAACTTTCAAAGTACTTCACTAAACTTTACAATTTTTAATAGTGACTCCAAGAAAGATCGAACGGACAAATGTGATGGCAAAATCAAACATTTTTCTAAACACAAAAAATACAACCGACGGGATTCAAACCAACAGTAAGGAAGGGCGCCTTAGCTCGCTCGACCATCGGATAAACGCATATACTGATGGGCTACATATTTCAGGGTGTAATATTACATAAAATTTCAGTCGTTTTACACGCAGCTGGCATACAAATTTCCAAAAAAGTGTCCACGTGGTTTGTGGATGGTCCCGTAGTATTTTGAAACATTATTTGCATGATAAGGACACCGCACCTACATTCAGAAGTTAAAACCCTAAGGCATCATCAAACTTCTTAATTTTAGACTTCGATCAAACTCTCATAAACTCTTTTTACTCCAAATTGCAAGTGAAAGTGCTACAAGTGCACGATCCCAACAAAATATCTTTATAGCAATGAAATTGATATTGAATTCGCCGTAATTAATATTTAAATCATATATCAGTTCAGCAGCCTTTTTCAAAAACGCTAGTCTTCTCTAATCTTTCCATTCAACCACATAACTGCAGCGAACATTTTCAATTTACAGGGAGCGATTTATAAAACAAAAAAAAAGCTCAACGTAAGAAGACAGATTTTGGGACTTGCACTTTTAATTTTTATTCCTCCCAATTTTACACATCGATCGATATTTTAATTAAAAACATCAGTCAGATACACTGCGGTGTATAATAAACAGAGACCTTGCCAACTGGATTGGAACTTTTTTCCGCAGGGAGTGAGCAAGATGGAGGTTCAGGGAGGGTTTCCGGAGTGGAAAATCAATTCGTTTTATGTAAATTTTCCGATGGAGATGGTGGTGCAGCTTTTTTATCTCTCCACATCCAACTGTGCAGCCGCAAAGGTCTACCAAAGTTCGTACAGACTTTTTTTTTGTCGTCGTCAGACTACCAGCTGGATCTGATCCATTAAAAGTTTTCAGTGTCCTCGGGGACGGGATAAAAAATTTGGGCAATGCTGCGCAAATGGGATTTGGCAAATAGGAGCAAATTGCTCCGGCGGTCTCCACCACCCTTTCCTCACCCAGTGAATGATATCTGCGGGATCCGGTCATTTAGGATGCATCAGATTTTGTGCCATGCTCGCTCGAGTGGCTAGCATTCTTTATGCAAGGGGGTGGGGGAGGATACATAAAAATGGCGATGAAAAATTGCAATGCAAAGATAGGAGCTTTTATGCAAATCGATGAAATGATGGGTTTCCGTGAGTGGATCTAAAATAGATCTCTTAAACAATTTTTAATTCTGAAAATGTTTCCATGGCGAAAATTGTACATTGCAAGCCAATTTTTAAAGTTACAATTGGGCATGTTGTACAGTACATAGAATGTGAATTCTGAGCTTCAATGACTTTATCGTGTCAGTTTATACTGCTTTCAATCCTTCATTTTTTACCTTTACAGATCCACAAATTCATGTTTTTTGTGTTTAATTTATTTTCGGTTCAATAGAATCATTCATCAATTTATTTTCGAGTTGTTTTTTTATTATATATTTTCAAAACTGCATTAATGTATTTAAAGCTGGAGCAGCTGTGGCTGAATGGTTACAGTGTTCGCTTTGTAAGCGAATGGTTCTGGGTTCGATTCCCATCTGCTCCCATCGAGAAAGTTAAGGACATAGAAATACTTGAAATGCTGAATATGAACGAAAAATCAAAGTCACTGGAGGCGGGGTTCGAACCCCCGTCCTTTGGATTGGTAAGCAAAAATGCTAACCACTAGGCCATGGCGACTTGATGAGCCTAGACTGGAATTAGGAATACTGTTACAACCAACCCGCAATGCCTTTCGATGTGTATCCTAGGGTTCTACCTCTCCTACTAACATTGAGTCCAAAACCTCCCTACAATCATCTATACCACTAAGGTGACGTAGGGGTCCTTGCGCACTTTAGATAGGTGTTTACTAACGATCCTTCCAGTCCTTGAGGATAGCTTGGACCCGGCCTGGACCCCCTTATGCCCTGGGTTGTATTACACACTCATCAAAAGATGAAGATATGGTATCTCCCGTGTTGGATTATTGTTCCGGATGAGGGTCTAACACAACCAGACCAAACAGTGGAATAAGCGTTGTGGAGCCTTCCGGTGGTGGGGCGTCCTCCAAATGCTAATGCTAATGCTAATGCTATGCATTAATGTATTTGAAGCTATTCAAAGTCGAACTAGCATTTTCAACGTGGTAATTCCAAAGAACCATGCCAATGCACAAGTGACTGACCCGCGATTGACTATAAGCCATCCTATCTGGCCGTGACCGTCTATTTGCCTAAGTGTTATCTGCATTTTCGCATACATGATCCAGCAGCAGAACTCGTTGCGATGCGTTCGGACCCCATCCTTCCCAAACGGAAGTATGCAATCGCAGTCGGCCATGCATTTCGCATTCCCCATTCGCTGCATCGAAGCATGCACGGTGTGTTTTTTTCTCTCTGACGAATGGCCATACCTGCTTCGATTCTTTCGATTTGAGCGCCATATTTTTTTTTGGCTGCTGCCCGTTCAACTTGATTGAGTTTGCAGTTTTTTATGCGCTGGTGGCGACCGATTCGCTTTCACTGCATCACACACAATGTCTGCCATAGGCTTCGGAGCGAGCTTAGAAGGGATCAAGTGTTTTACAACGGCAGATAAACCTAGGACTCAGAATTGCAGTACAGGTCAATTGGACACGACTTAGCTTTCGACAAACGATGCAAGTCAGTTTTGCGTAGGGGTGAATGGCACAAAAACAGGCTAAAACGTGTGTAATTCAAACGCATTTCAATACAACCAGGGGTGTTTTGGGATTGATTTTTTTTTGTAAAAAATGCAACGAATGAAGGGAAATTTGAAGTTAAATTACCTGATCGTGAGTCACTCTGGTCATCCTCCAGCTTATCGTCCCGGTCGAATCCACTCCAGAATTTGTTATTACTACTTGCACTGTGCAGGTTGTTGGAATTATTGTTCTGATTACTGCTATTGTTGTTGTTCACGCTTATGCTGTTGTTGTTGTTGTGGTGATGATGGGGATTGTGCTTTCCATTGAACTTTGTTGGGTCCAGGATGTTCTCAACGGAAAAGGCTAACCGCCTGGGGGCCGTTTCTTTTTCACTTCCGGTGAGTGATTTCGCACTACTGCTGTCCATTGACCGCGTGAGGTCAACTGGGCATCCCTGGTGGAATAATGATTTGAATTTGGTTAGATATAATTGCAAGGGTCTATACAAGTATGTGTGTGATTTAAATTCGATTATTTGTAAAAAACAGTGAAAAATCATGGTAATATTACATCTAGGAAGAGGGCACATCTTCTATGTCAGAAAAAATGTTTATTTTTTCCTCTGAAATGTACAATTTTACCACTTTTCTGGTGTAATCTAACTTTTTCAGTCTAAATTGAGGTACAATTACTTCATAAAAGAAATAATATTCAACCTTTCAAAATTACACTTTTTTACTGTGAAGAGCTTCATACCAAAACTCTGTTTACCGAATATAAGGTAACGTTCAATTGAATATATAACTGTGTAAATAACACATAGTATTTTAAGTGTTGTATAACAAGTGGCCAATAGTATCGGGGACGCATTTACAAATTCTGATTCATGCCGACCCGGGATTGTGAAGTTGAATTTTTCAGCATTAGTATGGAAAAGTAATGTTTTTTGATATATTTTTGGTTTGAACGGAGAATTCACTTCACACATAGATGATGTGGCAGTGCGTGGCCGAATGGTTACGCTGTCCGCTTTGTAAGCGGATGATTCTGGGTTCGATTCCCATCTGCTCCAACCTTCCATCGGATGAGGAAGTAAAACGTCGGTCCCGGCCTTGGTTGTTTGGCCGTTAAGTCGTTCCAGGTGTAGGAGTCGTCTCCATGCCATAAGTACAAACAACACACCAAACCAAGCCTACTCCGGTGGAATCGCTGGCGGCGGTTGGACTCGCAATCCAAAGGTCGTCAGTTCAAACACTGGGGTGGAAGGTTCCTTGGAGTAGAAAGAGGTTTGGGTGCTCTCCCCATTCAAGCCTTCGGACTCCTAGGTTCGAGCAGAAACTTGCAATAGAGACCACAAAAGACCCGGGGGTCGTTAATGTGGATGGTTTGATGGATGATAACATGAAATTGAGAATGAGCATGAGCATGGTTGTCTGCCAATGAGCTGCTACTCCGTTATTGACGGATCAGCTGAGGATAAACAATGAAACAAAAATTATCAGTTGGGTTTTGCACTGTTTAATCTCTGAAGATCCCTGCTTTATTAGTCAATACCAGCGCTCTCCCAAGAAGCCTGCAGTTCAACGAAAGGGAGGAATGTTAGTCCAATAGTTGAAGTTGCAGACTCAACAAGCACTCAGTTTTTCGTGCTGTACCTGTTGACACCGCATGAAACAATTGAATCCACAGCATCTCCTTTAAGCATCACGGGATAATTATTTGTTTTAGGTTAGTAGGATAAGATATTGGCTTTTCGATGCCTTCCGAGCTACGATCACAAAACAATTAATTTCGAGATAAAAAGCCACGTGGTTTCGCTCTTCCCACAGAACTAAAGAAAATCAATTTCAATTAGCACAATGACTACCGACTGCTGATTTGAATGTTTTGGGACTAAAGATATCACTGTTTAACATATTTTTCTGTGATTTTACAGAATGTCTTACCATGCACCATGCGTCTCCAGTAAAATGTAAAAATCAAATTGTTCGCTCTACAGCATTGCCTTGGCGTTCTCGATTGCGAGATTACTATTCGAAATTAAGTGTCCGAAGGCTTGATTGTTGAGGCAATTGCAAACCTTTTTTTACACCTAAGCTTCCATCCACCCCGGGATTCGAACTAAAGACCTTTGGATTGTTAGTCCAACTGCCTACCAGCGATTCCACCGGGACAGGACCCAAGGAGACGACTCCTACATCTGGATTGAGCTATCGACCTAACCTCTAGGTTAGACCGGGGTCAACATTTACTTCCCCATCCAACGGAAGACGTGATCAGACAAATCTCGTTTCGAAAAATGCCACCGGGACTGGTTCACGGGTCCCAGCCCCAGCAAAATGTACTAGGAACTAAATTCGATGGAGACGCATGGTACTTTAATTCGATTGATATACCGAAATTCAATCATTCTTGTTAAAAAAGTCATGTCTCTTAACCTTGTTAATAGACTATTTAACAATTCCCGTATAACATTCTGAAAACATTCTGATATATCACACTAAAATATTTTCAACTATGATTTCTTTATTTTTTTTGGTTCCGATACCTTCAAATCAGCAAACAAAGTTTTTATTTGATATGTAAGTGTGATTCTGTGAGTCTTCACAGTTTTAAAACATTGTCAGATTCTTAAATAATGACTTGATATTGGCTAAGTGCAATTTTCTAAGTAAGGTTTTGACTTTTTTTTATAAGGTCCTATAAACAAATGTAAACATTGAATGTATCCCTTTCACACCTTATGCCAATGTCTATCTGAGTAAGCGGGATACACTCAATGTTTACATTTGTTCATAGGACCTTATATAAAAAAGTCAAAACTTTACTTAGAAAACTTAGCATAAGAATTAGAACCAATGGAAATGATTCTGATCTTCTACAATAGAAAAGTAACTGAATTAGAAACATGACGTATGGTGTGGAAAATTTTAAAATCTGCGGTAAGTTGGTTTTTCCATATGTAAGGTAAACAGACAACTGCATAGCAACGTATATCTGAATACCCCTTTATTCAAGGATTGGTTTAGTTTATGGTAAGTTTAAGTTAGTTTTAGGTTAGGTTATGTTTTCTTAACATTTTTTTTTCTCATTGTACCTAGTGTTACAAAAATGATAAATCATATACTTTTCAAGTTATAAAAATGAACAGTGTTTAAATCACGAAAAGCAAACTAAAGCTGAAGAGCCACAGCTGACCACTTATTATGTAAACCAAATGTTATTATTATAAGAAAGATTCAATAAAGTATATTTAATTCAAAAAAAAATTGCATAGCAACGTATATCAGCCCAGCAAGTTTTACAAGATGCGTAATTTTCCACAGTAACTTGATTCCACGTAGATTTTTCCCGCCAGTAATGACAGGAAAAGCTGACAAACGGAATATGTGCCAAAATCATAAGTGGTTTTTAACATATGAAGGGAAATCATCGTGAACTGGAACTGCCGGTCGTTAGCCCGGGTAAAGTGGAAACGTTGAGATGATTGTTGTCCTCTGCTCTCATCTTGCAAAAAGCCATACAGAGAACCACGTCCCAATCAACCGGCTCTGTGGCTTAATGGTTACGGTTTCTGTCTCCCAAGCAGAAGGTTCAGGGATCAAATTCCGGTCGGTACCTTTGAAATTTGGAATCAGGAATTTGAATATGAATAAAAACTAAAATGAATCAGGTGGGATTCGAACTCACACCTTTGGATTGCTGCTGGTCTGGGACGCTAAGCAGTCGGCCATCAGAAGGTTTACACTCTAGCAGTGAATTGATCCGTAGTGTTGAAACATGTTATCTCTTCTTCTCATATTATTAAATACGCGCTGATCCCTGATTTGCCTGAGGGGATTGGAAGTCTAAATATAGATCGAGTTTCCTTCAGATGCTTGCTTCTATGTTTAGGCGGGGCCAAACAATGCCCAGCGACCTCGGAATTGGACCGCAAGGAGCTCTGTCATTCTGAAACGGGTCGTTGGAAGCAGCGCGAGGGCTATCACCACCTAATACCCGGGACTGAGATAAGCTGTATCAGTATTCGGCATGTGCACAGTCTGATACAAATTATACTTTCCCATAATTTCGCTACCGGTTAGCGGGTATTGGATTGGACCACACACACACACACACACATGCGTAATTTTCCACAGTAACTTATCTATTTTACTTTGCTGAGTAATTGTAGATAGGTCATTATGTATATTTTTGAAATCATGGCAAACAGACTCTACTCACCGAGGTAGCATCTTGTGAACTGTCCTCGTTACCGTCCACGATAAGTTCTTCACTGGTATCACTGCGAGCATAATTGGCAGACAATCCACCCAGTTGTATCCTGAAGCCAAAATCCGACAGTTCCTTTGCCGCTGATACACCGTTGATGCCGTTCCCGCTCATCGATCGAGCGATTTTGAATCGCTCAATGTCCAAATCCGACGGGGAAACACTTCCCGGCGCTGGCTGAAACTTCATGGTTGCGACGGCGAAGGAATGTTGCTGATTTGGATGAGGTGGCATGTGCGGAGGGTGGTGATGTGGCGATAGCTGGAGCTGGTGTCCGTTGGGGATCAGCGTCGGATGTTGCCCTAAGGATAGGACCGACGGTGCTGGACCAAGTGGAACCGGTTGGGTCGTGGGGAAATGTGGTTGCGGTTGCAGGTTGGAATCACTAGTTATTACATATTTTACACTATGATCGATGGAGTATTTCCCCGAGGGTGGCTTATCTAGTTCGGATGGACTGAGACGGGTGTTTATGTTGTGGTCTGCTAACTGTTTCAGTCTTTCTATGGAGAATTTGGCACTCGGTTCTAACAGTTCACGGTCACTTTTGGCGTAGATGAAATGATCACTGTTCACTGGGAGAAGTGTTGTGTTTTCTTTGGAAAGTAGAGGAAACTTGGCCTTAAGTTCGAGATGGTTTTTACGGTCCGGCGGTTGAAACTCTTGGAAGCGAATCAGCAGTCCGTCGGATTTTGGAGACGGCTGCGAACGTATTTCCGGTTGTTCCGACGGAGTTACCGGGCCGGAAATTTGCGTATCTTTCAAAGTTGAGTTCGAGAGACCCGTCTCGTTGGGAAGTGGGGGTGAATTTGGCTGGGAAAGCGACGGGCTTTCCGGTTGTCCGGAATCAGATCTCGGCGATTGCATCATAACCATAGTATCCACTCGGTTATGTTTTCGTTGTTCACTAAATATTCCAAATTAATCCGAAACTATTCTTAAATTAAACAGTACACCTTGATCACATAATCCTTTTCCTTGGCTTATTTGGCACTGTTACTCAACGTTTCGGTTCCGATAACTTTTCAACGTTTCAGCCTCAGGACATATCTGAGTTCCGAACCACTTTGGAGTTCCTACGTTCACTTTCACCCAACGCGCGTTTTGCGTTCCGAGAAGGGAAACTCCGAATGTGGTAGACGACTGGCGATTACCGAATGACGACTGACTGTTTGTACAATTTTCACGTCTCATTCTCCCTAGGAAACCCGAGGAAAACTTGCCTTGAGGTTCACAAGCAGGGATCGCGTGCGCTAGTATTGGTGCCACACGAGCACACTGCACGTGCACGTGCTACATTTTTAATTTCTAATTGGATTCCGCTCTCTCCGTATGTCTGGTGTGCAGAAGGCCACGCCCAATTTTCTCCTCAAATTGAGTTTTCCACGCGCGCCCTCACCAACACATGCTTGCTCAACCAGCATCCAAGGCAGCGGCGACTAAAGAGCGAAGCTATTAAGAACCACTTCAAGCTCACACTTGAGTCAACATACTAAATTGTGGCGCGTTGGCTTGCTGTGATGATATACTTTCGTTTTCCCCCTCAATTTTCAACCACCCTCGTCTACTGCGGGCCCACACAATCTCTGTAGAGAGGAAAATGTCTACATCAAATTAAGTACGATAAGTAATTAAAATATATACGCTTCTCTTAAGAGATTATTTTCCCCATGGCCACCCTCAATCTCTGCCAACAATTTTCCTTGGATTTTTCATCTGCCACCCACTCTTCTTTGGGGAAAATTGAAGAGCAATTTGCTCTATTTACTTGCGCTACTCAATTTAAAAGCTTTCTTCTCCCCCCACCTCACCCGTCACTCTGCTTTATTCAGCCTCAAACGGTAAAGTCCCTGACTTTTTTCCTGGTATAATAATCATCGTTATAAACGGTGTCTCCCAGCCTGGCGGGAACATTACTTTTTATTATTTATCCCGAAGAAGCCAATGAAGAAAACAAAACGGCACTCGGTGAAAATAGACGCTTTTCCCAGCGACAAGTCACTATGTATTTCGTGAGCCAAATGTACATAAAGTGTGATTCTTTGTCAGTGGAAAACGAGAAATGATGCCTTGTTTGCTATTAGCAGAGCAAATAAAGAAGAAACGTTCTTAATTAGCTTGGCAATAAAAAAGTGGCATAGCGACCACTCACTGTAATTGCTACAATGTGATATTTAAGCGTTGAGATAATTTTCTAGGAGGTAAAAACTTCCCTAACTGCCTTTGTTTGCGGTGTTATCTTTATGTCACGTTGAAGCGAAATGATTTTTTTGCGTTTAAGATGCTGTAATTGGATAGTCTGTTCGAAACATATTTATTTAAGAAATTTATCAGGTTTTTGTATATTTTCAAAAGAATATTCTATAAATTAAAAAATGTGTAAATTTAGAAGATGTGATATAGAAGGTTTTTAACCTACCTTTAGACTAAAAAAGTAGCATTACATCGGAAAAGTGGTGAATTTTCACATTTTTAGATGGAAAATTACCTCCAGTTGTTCTAGAATAATATTTGAACATGCCTTATACATATCTAAATATTTTTTTAAAGCCAATGATTCCCAGATGATAATTTTGTCGTTTTAAACCGAAGCTATTTACTATTCGCCATTTTCAAATGTTTGGCTAGATAATATCGAAAGCCGCCATCTTAGGCCCACTAGGCTCATAAAAACGGGTCTGGTACGTTTCGCCGAATGGACATTTCGCCGAATTTAAAAAAGAACGATTCATGTTTGAAAGAATGCAAATACTCACAGAAGTATTCTCAAACCCCTTTTTTGTACTTTTTTCATCCTTTTTCTTTTTTTCTTTTTTTAAATTAGGTGAAATGTCCCGCACCCCATAAAACGGGTAAGCTCAGTTTGTTTGGGAGCTGTCTATATGCTCACAAGCTGTGCTTACTGCTACTATGATACCGAGTGAAAATCAACTTTAAAATTTGTTATGTTTGACTCTGACATTTTTTATAGTGATCTTAAACAAAACGTGTCAATCAACAGAATTGAATTTTAGTAAATTCTCTGCCAAAAAATAAAATTATAAATTTTGGTTAAGCTGAATGGTATAAAGTCACCTTAAGCTACCATGCGCACTTACGTTTATTCAGTAGCAGGAGTAGCAAACATACGGGGGTGCACATGGTTGCTTATGAGAGGGTGCACATGATTGTTAGAGCATTTATACCCGAAACATACAATTTTATTTACACGGAGAAAAAATAGTTCCCAAAATCGTGAACAAGCGTTCATGAAATTGGGAACCACGAACAAAGTATTCAAATTGCATGGTACGTTTTTCAAAATCGTACCATGGAATTTGAACACTTTTCTCGTGGTTTGAATCAGTTGTAACAGGAATCAATCGAAAATATCAAAATTTTGTGCAAGAGCATTTCCAAAACAGTGATTCTCTCCAGATGATGGTAACTTTTACTAAAAACCAAACTAAAAATTGCAAAACTCGATTATCATGGCACTAGCTTTTTGACCGTTTTGATCTGATGCGATTCGTCTCACAAGTCCCAATTGAAAATGATAATGTTTAGTTTAATACTTCAAAAGTTAAGGTCCAGCATGTGATGATAAACTACCTTCACTTTACTAAGCAATCGAATCCAGAAGGGAAACAATCACCACCCCGATCTATCGCTTGGGTCTAGCTCGTTTTCCCGAATGACATCCCCGAATGCCATTTCCCCGAAAATCATTTCCCCTAATCAGCCACATCCCTGAATGCCATTTCCCCGAATATCATTTCCCCTAATCGGCTATATTCCCGAATGCCATTTCCCCTAATCTGCCATTTCCCTGAATGCCATTTCCCTGAAGTGACACCAATTCCGTCAATTTATATTTAAATTTTCCCAAATTTTCATATCCCCTAAACATCATTTTCAATAAAGCCTTTTTCCATGACTAACAGTTATTTTCTTTCTCAATTTTACCGAACAAACAGCCTTTTCGTGTATGCTGCTGATTAAATGTTGTAAATTGGGTAGTAAAGCCCTTTGTCAATTTTTATGAACAACGGTAAGAAACACAATAAAAAACCATATGTGATAACGGTTTTTTCATTTATGCAAAATAAAAGTTATTGACAAGACATCATTTTTTCGAACTATGGTCCCCTTGGAACTAGCTGTCAAGTACAAGCTTTTCTGCCAAGAAAGGCCGTGAAGTGAGTTTTTTAAAATTGAATTAAAAATCCATTTTAAATCCTTTGCGGTCGTTCAAAGGGTCATTTTACTTAGAGAAATAAGCTTTATCGCTGTGAACAATAATATCACAAATTTAAGCTTCATTTCAGGATTCAATTACAGTCCAGACTCGATTATCCGAAGCCTCGATTATCCGAAGTTTCGATTATCCGAAGTTTGATTATCCGAAGGTTTGTATGGGACTTTGGATAATAGGGTGCCCAGAATATGGGACTTTTTCTCAAAACCTCGCTCCACAAGCTGAATATTGTTCCTTGAGCTATTTTGGGACTCTGGGACAAATATGAGCAAAATCGGTCAACATTTCCCCGTTGATACTCGACGGTGAAGTTTGTATGGGAAAAATCGAAAAATGTATGGGAAATCCAATTTTCTTACGGTTTGGTCTGCACTGTGCGCTACTTCCATCCAAATATACCCAAAAGTGAGATTCTCATTGAAAATTTAATGCTCTACAACTTTGAAGAACACACCAAAGCTGTAAAACTCGACCCTGAAAAGTTATTAGCGATTGAAAAAAGTCATTTTTGCATGAAAAACATTTTTTTCACCAACTTTAGGCTCAGGTATCAATTGATTAATCTCAACCAATTTTGCTCAAAATTTGCACAGATGCTTAAAATAGCCTAAAAAACCGTTTTCCGCTTGTGGAGCAGGGGGTCATTTTTTTCTGGGCACCCTTTTGGATAATCGAATCACGTTTTTTTAAAGGCCGATTCTCAAATTTGTTCTGGAAAATATTGTGAGGATCCATAATGTACTTATCGTTGAGTTGGTAATCGTGCGGGCAAAGTCGAAATCCTTGCCGGGTGTGCTGCGTTTTAAACCTCCAGGTTAAAAATGTGGAATCAAGTGGTTAGCTAAAATGCTTTCTATTTATGTTGTAAATGGATGATAGATTGGGTTATGTTGATATCTTGATGAATTAACTTCTATAGATTTCTTTCAAAAAGATATTTCCATCGTGTTCTGCTAATTTTCCTGGCTTGTACTGAGAAATATTTGTGTTTTCTGATGTCTTAAAAATAGACGTTTTGTGTGGGAGTAAATTGATTAAAAGTGGGTTGAGCATAAGATTTTTTTTTATTGCTCAACACGGGAAGTGAAAATGCTACAGAAGTAACGAAGCTTTTTAGGAAAACACTGTAGCCTCATCAACAGGAGAGTTTTGATGTGCTACATATGGCACAGCCAACATCCGTGGACCAACTTTGATCGCCGAGGAACGGTGGAGTAGTAGGCATTGGCCGCACTCACTCGGAAAATTGCTGCTACCTCTTCACAGAGTCCTTCTGATTGCGGTTGCGATGGAAGCATGGTACTCTAGATGTTGGTTGATGTTTTTTGCCATGTGCTTCGCTCTCTTAGCGCGCGACGAGGGTAAATTGCGTTGGTGGTTGTGAGATTTTCTCTCTCTCATGAATCAGTTGGCAGAAATGAATGGAGGGGATAACGGGAATTGAACTCGGTTCCGCCCATCGTTGGAGCGGCCAATCCTGTCGAGGGGAACATTAATTACACTTTGCACCAGCTCAGACGGAGAATGTACTTGTGTTTGTGTGCCTGAGTAAAGTGAGAGTTTTGTTTGTGGAAAAAGTATGTGCGTGGAGACCAATTTGCGATATTTACTTTCCAATTCGTTTATAGCTTGAGGGACGACCCGCGCGACCGATCCATCGTCTTGGCCACCCCGAGACACCATCCTAAGCTGTGGCTTTGGGAGAGAGCGTTAGTGGACGACGACTAGGACGGTTGGTTGTGGTTGAATTCTTTTCACTTAATGATGCTGTGCAAAAGTTTTACGAGCAATTTTGGAAACATCGCTTTGCGGAAAGAACTGTGGCTGGTGTGGTTGAAAACGGGGAAAGAAGCGATTTGGAAGTTCAAATTTGAGAGGTTTTCCCGGATCCGTGGGCAATGCAACATTGTTCTGCGTAATTCTGCAGGGACGGGCGGTTTGTTTACTGACTCTTGACGTTGCATGAATTGTTGTTTGGCTTCTTCCTGTTTTGGGACCGTCCATAAACCACGTGGACACTTTAGGGGGGGGGTATGGCGATTGTCCACGATGCATACAAAAAAGTTTTTTTTTGTATGGACAATTGTCCACGATGGGGGGAAGGGGGGGGGGGGTTGAGAATCCCAAAAAAGTGTCCACGTGGTTTATGGATGGTCCCTTTGTTGCGTATTGAATTAAAAATTAAATAAATCTTGAAGATTATAGTATCATAGAACGGAAAAGAAGTTCAAAATTGTTGTGAACAACTAACAAGTTTCACGATAAGCAAGGTGCTAAGTAGTTTTTTTTTGATTCCATGATTTGTTTTGTTTTTGTCTTTGTGAATAAAATCCCATGTTTTTGACAAACATTTTTATCAAAATTTCGATGAAAATTTGTAATTAAAACATAACTTCAAAGCTAAATTCAAAATCATTATGGTAGCAAGCAATACAAAAATACATAGCATCAGTGTGGGAATCTACTGGTGTGTGTTGGTTAAGAACCGCGTCCAACAAGATTCCACAGTGCGCATGGTTCAACCTTTCTACAGCACCACTTTGGCGAAGACTATTATCCTTCGAGCATCCTTTCGTAACCTGCCACTCACTCTCGTTTCCAGTCTGCGATGCTCTTCTCTCTCTTCGAGGTCCGACCGACGGACGTCGTGCAAAGGCAAACGGTTCCGCACAGTTTGGTGTCATAATTTTCTACACAGCAATTTACTCTAGATTCAAATTACGATAAATGCATACGGATATTAAAATATAATAGGATATTTTCGGGATAACGTGAACGTTTGTTAGCCAATGTGTGTGTGTGTGTGACTTCCAATGGGGCACTTTAGCGTTGATTTAGTCGTGCGGAAAAGCACCACCCTTGAGAGTGGGTGGGTGGGGTAAAGTGGATGAAATGAAAGCTGTATATTTGACATAGTTATTATGGCTTTTATATAAACGGCTGCTGCCAGGCGGGTGAAATGGAAATTGGAGACATTTTTATCTCACAGGGCGTTAGAAAAACCGCACGAGAAAATTGTCGTTTGTCAGCTTTTGTTTTATGAAGGGAAAGTGGAATCAAGCGGCGGGTGAGGGGATGATAAATTTAAACGTTTTAAAATTTGTTAGGGGGATTTTGAATTGTTGTGTGATAAACATGGAAGGTGTTGCTTCGTTGATATATGACACATCGCAAAAGCATTATGTTGCCGTCTAGGAGCTTTTCCAAGTCATGCTAAAGCCAATTTATCCGATATTCTTCAGGCATAATAATAGCTACTCTTCCTGTTTGCGAGCTAGTATTTGATCTTTTGTTAGAAAGCTTTAGTTCAATTTCGAGTCTCATATACTTTCGCCTTGTTGAGTTGAGAGTAAACCAAGCGCAGTCATTTTAACAGGCGTTCACACTCACATACACTCATACACAAAAAGGAAACACTTCTGTGGGATTAACTTAATGAGCTTTTTCTCTCTCCGCCTGGGCTGGGTTGTGTGCACAACTTATTAGACTGTTTTCGGAAATGATTTTCCTTTGCTCGATTTCCTCCGGCACTGGTGTTTTCTTAGGGAAGGAGAGGTTGGAACATAGTCGGAGTTGATGGGGTCCACTTTAGAAAAGCTTTCAGTAAGCTCTGGCCATACAGAAGGACTTTCTTTTGTTCTTTTGTTTGGGCTAATTAGATTTTCCAGTTTAGATTTATATAGGCTGAGTGGAGCTAAAGCATTAAATTTTTGGCTTCTTGTTTTCTTTTTCGGGTTTTGGATGGACTTAGAATCAGATGCATGTAGTTTGATTGAATTTACAAAACAACAAACATAATAATAATAATGAAATGAAAGTATAAACATACATACTCCACATGGTTGCTGTTTTGCTCAATATTTTTTACAATTTGTTACGTTTTTAACGGACGAGCTCCGGCGAGGCAAACATTGCCGGCTGTCGGTGGATACGCACAACTCACGAAAACTGTCATCTCAGATTAGGGCTGTGAAAAATACATTCTTCGGAATTTCGAGTACGCCATCAAATCCATGTCCAATTTCACATAACTGAACCTTTGAAAAGAAATTTACAAACCATGAGGTCTCTACGGCAAGTTTCTGCTCGAACCTAGGAGTTCGAAGGCTTGAATGGGGAGGGTACCTAAACCTTTTTCTACTCCAATGAACCTCCCACCCCAGGGTTCGAACTAACGACCTTTGGATTGCAAGTCCAACCGCCGCCAGCGATGCCACTGGAGCAGGCTTGATTTGGTGTGTTGTTTGTCCTGATAGCAAGGAGACAACTCCCACACCTGGAATGACTTAACGGCCTAATAACAACCGACAATTTACTTCCCCATCCGATGGAAGGTTGGAGCAGATGGGAATCGAACCCATGGTCATCCGCTTACAATGCGGACAGCGTAACCATTCGGCTGAAACTAATGACTTTTCAGTATCATTCCTCATTCCTTTTTCAGGGCAGAGACCATCATAGCTACTCATCACTCAGGGTCAGCATTTCTACTCAGCAATTCAAGTGAGACACGGATGAAATAAAAATCAAGAACCACAATTTTCTATCCAAAACGTGTATTTCTGGATAAGTGTAGGGTGTGGGTGTGTGTGGGGAATGTAAGGCACTTCAGGGGCAACGTACCGTTCAGCAGCTGGACTCGCAGCGAGGCTTCTGGCTCCACTCCAATCCTCGAACGCCTTCGGCGCCGGTCACAGGAGCGCCCTCGACTGTGCCGCCGCGATCCCGTGGGGGGGGGGGGGGTGTTCTTGAGCTGCTGGTTGGTCGTCGACTCCCGAATGGCTTGAGCTGCTGCTGGGTTGGGCTGGAACGCAGAGGTAGGCCAGCGGGCGTTGCTGGTCCTACTTGCGGCAGGCGTCTTCCCTCAGTGGCGGATTCGGCAGCCCCAGAGTCCACTAATTTGGGCGTGCCGAGAGGGGATAATCTCCTTGACGTGTTATGGCGCCGCGCGCCAGAGATTCAGGGTCGGTGCTTGACGTAAAACGTAGCCGATGGCTCCTGCGCACTCACAAGGCTAGGTTCACCGGATACCCGTGTGCCATCGCGCCGACGGAACACTTCCGTGTGGGCACTTCCACTTCCGGAAGGCGAAACGTACACAGCACAAAGAGGGCGGTACTGGTACAACGGACACGACTGAACACACGGACGCCTGAATGGCAAAAGAGGCCGATGCTAAACATCGGCGGGCCAAGAAGACATTTCCCGCTCGAATTCCAAACGGGAGGGGAAAAGCTCCATTTTCTTTTCCACCCAATTCGAGTAGTCCTGCCCTATCGCTGTCAAGGACTATCTCGTTACAGCGGCACGAAAACCCTTCTACTGCCATGTATTGTGTGATGTTGTATGTACGGAATCAAGTAGAAAAGTGAAGGTTCGTTGAAGAATTGTAACCAACGGTTACACGGCTAAGCCTGCTGTCACAAGTACATATTTGCCCAATATTTTTTTTAACGCGTTTAAAAATTGTTCAACCATAATTAACAAATAAACGATTCTTGTCCGCCTCGATTTATAAAATTTTATGCAGTGAGACTTTTTTGTAATATTTTTTTTTGATGGACAAATCAGCTCGATTTTTCTTTTTATGTCTTTATGTTTTTATGTCTTAATCTGATGTACAAAGTTTAGTTTTGCCTTCTCACTGAGGTAAGGCTATAATCCTGCTCTAAAAATGAACTTTTTATCAAAAGTTCGAAGATCATGTTTGCATATCGACTCAGAAACGAAAACTAAACAAATGTCTGTGTGTGGGTATGTATGTGACCAAAATTCTCACTGAGTTTACTCAGCACTGGCTGAACCGATTTCGATCAAACCGGTCACATTCATCTTGGTTTAGAATCGCATGCATCGCTATTGAATTGTTCGAAGTTTCGAAGTGTCCAAAACATTGAATATCTGGAAACCCTGTCTTAAATTATGACTACCAACTGAGAATTGTGGTTTGAGCCTCGAGTAGATCTGACTCAAGATCGATCCTGAATCGGGTCGAAGCTCGAGCCAAAATTCTCAGTGGGTATTTATGTGATATTTATGAACTTTTTTGAGGCCGAATCACAATTAAATGTATGTAAACTATGTCGGGATCCATCATCAAAATAAATAAAATTTGATTTTGAAAATATCACCCATTGTTGGTAAAGAGTGAGGAAGGCATTAACCACATTATTTTATTTGTTATTTGTTTTGTATGGAAATTGAAGTATTTCTTTAAGTTTATAAGTTTTTCTTAATAAATGTGAAATTTCCATAGGCATTTTTATCCTATTTCCCCCCATAAGAACTCGATATGGCGTAGGATCCAACGGAGTCTCAACTGGACGTGAAACATATTTTCCGGTGGAGTGGGGAAAAAGAAGGGTCCTGACCGGGACCGTGTTCCAAACAGAGAGAGGTGGCGTGAATCGCCAAATTTTTCCATCGTGTCGCGGCCATGATGGTGGCAGAGCTGCCTCGACGGGGGAAACGCATCATTAAATATTTATTTCGCAATCTACACGCGTGAGGGTGCTGAATTTTTCATACTTTGGGATGAAATAAGAAACAAAAAAATATGCTGTAAACATCACGGCGATAATATCAAAAGGAGCGAGCGATACCGAATGGGAAAGAGTGTGAGAGGGTACGAAAGATTTTCCAATAACGATCGAGGTTGAAGGAGAAAAAAATGAAATAATTTTCAATGCATACACACTAGGGTGCCCAGAAAAAATGACCCCCTGCTCCACCAGCGGAAAACGGTTTTTTGGGTTATTTTAAACATCAGTGTAAATTTTGAGCGAAATTGGATGAGGTTAACCCATTGATACCCGAGCCTAAAGTTGGTGAAAAAAATGTTTTTCATACAAAAGTGACTTTTTTAAATCGCTAATAATTTTTAGGAACAAGTCACCGCTTTAGTATGTTCTACAAAGTTGTAGAGCATTACATTTTCAATAAAAATCTCACTTTTAAGAATATTTGGAAGGAACTAGTGCACCGTGCATACTAAGCCGTGAGAAACTTGGGTTTTCTATACATTTTTTTCGATTTTTCCCATACAAACTTCACCTCCGAGTATTAATAGGTAAATGATGACCGATTTTGCTCATAGGTCAAGGAACAATATTCAGCTTGTGGAGCGAGGTTTTGAAAAAAAGTTTCTGGGCACCCTAATACACACACACACACGTTCGTACATAATCCAAAAAGAATAACCAAAAGTTTTTTACCACCATATTTGCGTTTACAAATAAGCAAGCTCCTGTGTGCAAGGGTAGAATTATTAAAAGTCGTTTTGAATGGAGCAAAAACATGTGGTGCCTATGATGTTATATTTTACAATAGCGAGGAAGTTCATTTTTGCAGAACATAACAATAGTAGCTTGACTCCACATTAAATGAATGAGAAACAGTGTTTATTTGTGAACAACTTTGAAATTATTTGGATTTCAAAATAAATTTATGAACTTTTTTAAATATTTGGCTCTTTTTAACCGTGACATTTGTTTAAATAATTTTACAAAAGATTTTCATCTTTATTTTTTTAGTTTTGCCTTGAAATAAGTTTACAAGATCTCTAGATATACTAAAATTATGAGCTGAACGATTTGTGCCATCCTCACCTTACTGGAGCAAGGCTAGAAAATCACTCGAAAAATGCACTTCTTTATTCGACCTCGTAGACCCACCTTCACGTATACCTATCGACTAAGAATCAAATTCTGAACAAATGTCTGTGCGTGTGTATGTCTGTAAGTCCGTGCATCGAACAATATGCACACGATTATCTCCGGACTGGCTGAACCGATTTGGACCGTTTTGTTCTCATTTAATATTATGAAGTTTAGAAAAGTATTTCAAAAGTTATGCTAAAAAACGATTTAAACTAAACTTTGGAAGATTGTAAAAAAAAGTGGTTTTTGTAACCTTTCCAACGCGTTCAAAAGATTGAAGATATGACAACCCAATCAAAAGTTATGAGCACTTAGGTGTTATTTATACACTTTTTTAAGGCCGGATCTCAGATATTTTGATAAAACAGTTGTTCGGATCTATCATGCAACCCACCGTTAGATAGATAATCAAAAGACCTTTCCAACGAGCCCAAAAGATTGAAGATCTGATAACCCTATCAAAAGTGATAAGTACTTTAGTGTTTTGATACACTTTTTTGAGGCCTGATCTCAGATATTTTGATACACTTTTTTGAGGCTGTGTAGTGTGATCACTTTATGATTGCGAGGAAGGCAAAACCACCTAAAGGTGGATTAAGTAACGTTTTTAATTGTAATATCGCTTGTGTACCCATATTTTTCAGGCAAAGAAAATTGTATGCAAGCACTTTTGAAAATCCTACCGTCTGTGTTTGGAATCCATCACGATCAATTTTTCATTGCGATCAGGAGTGAAGATTCCCTACGAATTCCTTTGCCAAAAAGATGCGCCAAATCCTAGAAAGATAATAAAATGGCGAAAAAGGGAGACCCGACGAATGCTAGAGTCGAGAACAGCGTGGAATCAAATAAGCATTATGAGAATTGATTTCGGTCGTAAAAGTGGTATTTTATCGATGGCACAGATTATGGCTTATTGCCTTCGCCTTTTGCACCGGGTTTTGCTCGTCAATAAAGTTGTTCGTTTGCTTTCTTGCCCTGCCTGGTTCACTTGTGCTAGGAATTGCCTTCAGATTCCGGCTAAGGTTGGTGGGAACTGCTCCAGCAGTGGTTGATGACTTATTAATGAAGTCGGATTATATTGGTTGCAGCAAAGCAGAATCGATTCCAAGATTTTCACCACTCCTTCTCGATTTCTAGGGCTGATGATGTTTTCAACACCCGTGTTTCCTCATTTTTTACTTTGGGGTGTTTTTGTGGCTACAGTGAAATACACTCGGCATCGATAAAACACACACCCAAGAAGAAACAGCACTTGAGTCGTAGTTCGGATTTAAGCATCTGTAGGGAAAGCAAACGTGAACCCACCACCACCAGTGCAGGCCTAAAGATCATTAATTAAAAACAAATTGGACATACTAATTAAATTTTATCTCTTCTTCCACTTTGCTTGTAAGGTTTTCCCGCCTCATCACAGGATGTCCTCGCGGGAAGAAACAGAATGTGAGACTGAATGAGTGAAAGACAGTTAGAAATGGTCTTGTGGCGATGGCGGCGGTGTTTTCACGCTTCGCTTATTACGAGATGAAGTGACACGTCGCTATCATAAATATAATTTAACTCGCAACTTCATCGGCTGTGGGCATCCAGCAGAGCGCGTAAGAAAAGACATGTGAACGGTCGAGGGGTTAGACGACGTTAGCGGAATTTGGAATATATTTATATAAAGTTAATGTTGCAACTTACAACTGTCATAACGTATTTTTTAGATTTATTTAGTCAAAAACACGTATTTTGATATTGAGCAAATTTGGCTTATATTTTCATTTAGTGTCACCTAGATTGATCTCACAACGTTATTAATTTTCTTTCACAAAACTTGTTCGCTATTGAGTAAAATGATTTCTCTTCAACATGAACATATTCATAGAATTTCTCATTAGTATGCCTTTAAAGGTTCAAAATAACGTATTATGCCAATTGTTGAACACCTACAAAAAATATGAAATCCAAATTCCCCAGTTTTCCTTCCAAAAACCAAGCTGAATGTGCCTTGTAAACTAAAAATACTTTTCTTTGCACAAAAGTTCATTAAAAGATACATCATCATATAGTCCGAATACAAATCTGTCATTTAAAATATATTTCACCAGTTTCACAAAAAAAAGAAAACAACATGAGATTTATTTGTTAAATTTTGATTCACCCAAAATATTAGGATTGCCGATGTTTGCGCACTTACTAGCGTCAGATTCCCGGTGCCTTGCAAAATCGGATCTTTCTTAACAAATCAGAACTCGTTGTACAGAAAACATTTATTCTTGATTCGTCAGTTATATTTCGCGGTCAGTAGTTTGGACGGACTAAAAGTGGATAGTAAACACTTAAACTTAGCTACTGCGTCTAATAAAGAACTGGTCAGTAGTACGGTTCGCAGAGATATGACCAACCGCTAGTCGGTTCCTGCTGACCAAAGCTACTTAATTGAACCTTAGAACTCCAGGCACTCACTGGATGTTCTGTTTTCTGTTATTGTATGTGTTATGCTGTCTGTTCTTGTGATGTTGTACTAGCTAGCACTGGCTCACAAAATCTGTTTGGACCTGATTTGGGCGCATTCAGCCGCAATTTGTATCCTAAAGTACTCCAAAAAAACACATGCACAAAAAAGTCATGCTTGTGCTTGACTAACCTCTAACATTGTTTATTTGAACAACTCGTCGTGATCTCGTGCTATCTTGTCGCATCTAGATCTAAGGCCATGATTGAGTTTAGGACGTCATTTTGTAGAGCTTTTAATGCCTCACCAAAAACCTTCAAAGATCCCCAAAGCTCGACTCCAATCCTAAGATATTCAAATGTATCGCTTCATAAGAAAGTAGTTTAGAACAGATCGTGCTATCTTGACAAATCCTTCAATTACTTAAAATGACCAATGCACGTATACGTAAACATCCATGCTAGAGTGACAGAGTGGTCTCTGACTAAAATTGCCTAATAATGTTAACTGTCTATTTCATTTTGATTATATCTTGAGACTCCGGCAACCTATTTTTTGAATAATGCACAGGTAAATAAAACTGTTTGTTGTTGATTACATCGAATGCTCTAGTTTTTGCATATTCAAAATCAAACATTAAAACTAACTAAATCTTCGTATGTATACTATAGTTGAAGCCTTCTTACTGAATTACTGATATTACGGGTTTGGACACAAATTTCATCATTTTCTTTTGATCCGGAATAAAAAAGTACAGAAATATAACCAAGTGGCCATAACTTGAGACAGGGTTGCCAGATATTCATTGTTTCGGACTCGTTGGAAAGTTTTTTCAATTACCTATCCATCGATAGGTCGAATGATGGATCCGGACATAGTTTACATACATTTAAGTCAGATCCGGACATTTGTGAAAACACATTTTTATACATATCTTTTGAACTTCTAATCGAAACTTCAAACAATTCAATAGCGATGTATGGGACACTAAACCAAGTTGAATGCGACCGATTTGATTAACCCTTTAAAACCTTACCCCGCCTTTAGACGGGCTTCGATCTAAAAAATCGCCAAAAATCCATTTTCCACCAATTTTTAATCTTTAAAAAGCATTGGAAAGAAGAACTCTTAAAATTTTAGAAAATTTTAGGGTTTGACTTGTTTTATGTGATTTTGCCAATGTTTTTAAAAATGTCATTTTTCTAGGGGTCAACTTTGGCTGTGTTTTTAACTAACATTTCCTATAATTTAAGTAAAAAGAATTATGTAGTAATTTTTGTAGTGTTCCAGACTATGCATCTACGCATGTTTTACAATTTAAATGATGATGGTGCTATTTTATAGAGATTGGTTGGAGCGACCAGAGTCACATCATTAAAAAAATTTGAAAATATGTTTTTTTGGCTCACTAATTTAAACAAGTACCCAATCAATTCCATCCATGCTAAGACCCCTCGTTCTAATTGTAGCCGTCTCTCCTGTATTCTCGTCATCGAGAGTAGAAAGTCAGTAAAGGCGACAAATGAGGGACAGTTTTAGTGTAGAGATGGTAAAGATTTATAAAGTCTCTTATCTGTACAAGATAAGATTTTTTTTTTTCTAAGTATAATAAAATAAAGGTCAACAAACTATTGATGAAAACTGTAATAAATGTTCTTTTTGAATTTTGTTGAAACTGATGAAATAAATTAAATTTAAAGAAAAAAGTGCTGCGATCGGACTGTAAATTGAAGTGAGGATTATAAATATTTGTACCCTTTTTTAATTTTGCTTGGCAATTAGAATGATTTTATCATTTTCGACCATTTACGCGTTCAAAAGCTAAGTGCCTCTGTACGTCAAAACAGAAAAATCATTTGGCACACTTCTTTCAAACCCGACCATCTCCACCCTTGTTACGCACATGAGGCTGACAAAAATACAAGCGAATGCCGAAAAGGCGTGAAGTGTAACGACTTAATGAGAGCATGCTGGCACGTTCATAAATACACTCATAAATATTTCCAATCTCCGCTGCCGCGTCGTCTTTCTTTTGACTACCGCGAACGGTTTGAACTGTCACATTCCTCGTAAGCTAATAAATAAACTTTTGCTTAATTTTTCTTCACCAGCACCGCGCATCCAACCAACCTGATGACGCCGCTCATAAGTCGCTCTGGTGATGATGATCTTAACAATGTGGGTGGGTTTTCCATTTTCTTTTTTTTTTACTTCAAAGTATTTTTCGGTTTGCGGCCGCGGCCGATCAGTGATTTTTAATTACTTGGGAAAAATCTCTTACTTTATATTTGTTGATGGAAGGGAAAGAACGAGCGAGAGGAGTGTAATGATGCCAAAAAGCCAGACGGTTAGTGCTCGTTAATTTTATTTCGGTTTAATTTGTCCCCAATTTCAAATTAATTAGGGAAATCGCGAAAGAGCGGCCAGCCGGCGGTGAGCGGTTGCAATTTTGCAAATGTCCTGTGGGGGGAATGTCACTCAAAGCCGCAAAGCCGTTAGTGATAGATGTTTTCACTCAACGAGGTGGTAAAGTTCTATTTACAGCTTTTATCTTTGGATTAGGGTTGTCACTTCGAGTGGAGACTTGTTGTTCGATATAAGTAGTTGATCTTTGGCGTTGGTAATAGATGCACGCATAATTTATTGACAAGTTATAAGTCATTTCGTCCGCCTATTGACTTGTTATTTGTGTCTTTAAATTTCACATTACGCATATATTATCTGAACAAAATAAAGTTATTTTTTTTATTTGGCCTACAAAAAATCAGCAAAGCTTTTTTTTTAAAAAAAAAATTATTTTAAAAGTCCATATCAAATGATATAGTTTAGATAGTAATAATATCGAATTCTATGCAACGTGTATGAAAAATAACAGTTTTATTTTTACACACCAACAGAACAAAGAGAAGCAAGACAGAACATCACACCTTCACGTTTGCTAATGAGCGATTATGCTGAACTCATCAATCATTCCGCAAAATTGCATTCAAGAGTAAGTATGTTTTTCTTGTTTTCCTCCCATATCCGTCGCGTTATATTTAGCGAGCCAGTCTACGCGTTGTCTCGTCACTGACGACTGTGCAATTCTGCACAGGACAGCTCAAGTTTGTTCGAAATGCAGGCAACTGGAAAATTTGTTCACGGAGGAGTGGATGCTGCGCTATCGCATTGAGTGATTAATTGATGGCAAGCAGTGTGAAAACACTTTCACTCTCGATGCGAAGCATAATTGGGTGGAAATTATTGCAATCATATTGTTCGGTTTTAGAACTGACATTTGAGCAACTGCGAAATAAATGTACAACCAATTGAAACATTTTGCCTCTTTGAGCAATGACTGTCAATGATGATTCTGAATTCAATGTCAAAAAATAATATTTTGGAATGGAAAATTGATTTCTTAGAATGATAAATAAAAAAAAATATATTTTTTTTTCAGAAAAAAAAGTTACCTGTCTGAAGGGAACACACATCAACGAATCTTCTATTACTCGGCCCAGAGATATTTTGAAATAATCGAAAATAAACTCCATCTCTGTCTAGTATTATCCACTCCTTACAATGTTAGTTAGTTTAAAAAAAATGACTGGTGACTTTAGAATAACTCAATAAGCAGTTTTCCGCATTTATTTTTTTGTGCTGGATATCCTGTTATGCATAAATCAGAACAATGGACAGTCACTTAAAAAAAGTAAAAAAGAAGACCAATGATTTAAAGCGGTTCATAATGTCATGATTTTGAGATTTATTTGTTTTTCATGATACCAACTCATTCAGTTGCACAGCCCTGGATAGGCTGAACTTACTCCGGTGGAACATTGCGATCCAGCATGTCCTTTTATATACGACGGTTGATTGATAATATTCGTGAAGGAATAATTGCATACAAAGTAATCATGTGTCCACAATTCTCCATTGTACGTCTGATAAGTAACCATTCCACATCCAATCTTAACTGTTCGATCGCTGATGATTTGCGTAAAGTGACCAATCTGAGGGCTGAAATTGATATGGAATTGTATATATTTGTGGTAATTTGTTTTTTTTTACGTAAGTAAAATACCCGTAGTAGTGTTGTGGATATCTGTCTACGTAAGCGTGAGCGTAAACATACTCGTTGAACCAAGCGTCTATAAAGTACTTGACCGATTGTGGTTTTGTAACTTTGAATCCAAAGTACCGCAAAACGCCTATATTTTGACCGACATACTTGCTCCAGTTGGTGTTACGACACTTGTCATGGCCGTACTCGCAAGATCGTGCGTTTGCTTCGGCCAGATACTGCAGCTCAAGATCCCACTGAAGAGTCGGCATTTTCACAGCTGGAGAGTAACCGGGTAGTTGTCCGCTGGCCAGCAGGGACCGCATCCGGTTGTGCTGATCGAGTATCTGAGCTCGCATTACATCGGTCATCGGAATCAGTTGGGGATTTTTTCCATAGCAGCTAGCACCGAACGGATTAGGAGCATTGCAAGCCACGTGAGGACCTCCGTTGGGGCAGATCGACGGGCTGCAATAGTAGTTGGGAAAATAGTACGTCGTCAACTGCTGCAGATGTTCACTGGAGATGGTTATGATAGCGCAGAATATAACTGGAATTATAGATTAGTAAATTAAGCAAATTGTATTATTTCATTCGTGCTCTGCTAAATCCGGAATGGGGTCATCACCTGTAACAAACAGGTTCGATATTCCTGTTATGTTTGACTTACCAGTTAGTGTTAAAGATCTCATCTTGGCGTCAGCAGCGGCGAACAGGGTTTCCAGTAGTAAAATTAGAATTTTAAATAACCAAAACAAATACAGCACAGATGGTGCGTCAAGACTGGGAAGAGACCGTGTGATGCTAGCTTGTTCTGATGAAAGAACAAATCCCGCAGAGACCGTCCGTCTGCGACTGGACACCGATCAGCACTGGCATTTTGCGAATCGGAAGACTGCCCAATTTCTTACCAAGCGACGAACTTTTGAGAAGTTTCCATTTCTAAGAACCGGCTCGATCCAGCGATCCGGTTTGATTTTCTTTTCTTTTTTGTGAAAACTGGCTCGAACTCATATAAATCACTATCATTGGCCAAACGGTGCGATTCCAAAGTCGACTCTGTTCGTTATCAGGGAGCTTCATCTTCTTTGCATTCATTTTTTAAAGGGGTGAATCCATGGTAAGCTGTTTTCTATTTATGTGTGAAGTGTATTCCAAAAATTATTTTCCAGTCCATATTCAAATAGTTCGGTCATCTTCGACCAATTATTATTCACAAAATTCCAATGAATTTTGAAGAATTTAAACTTAAATTGTTTCAAATGATTTTTCAAGCTGTCTGTATTCGCAAAAAGTGTTTAGCGAAGTAAGGTAGCAGCGGGTTATCGGATTATAAATCCCACTACTTTGTGTGAAATAAAACTTGTCTCAGATAGATTACATTTTGAATTGTTGAAATAAAAAAACAATCGATAGTTTAACAAAATAACAATTCAGTTCCATCTAAATTAACCTACAATCATTACATTTCAACCCTGAACGCCCAACCAAACAGAAAAAAAACTCTTGTCGTCAAGCGGTCGCGGTGCGTGTGAATCGGGAAAGACCACAGCTGGGCCAAAAACCACGCTGCGGTTCCTCACGTGTTCGCGAGCAGAATCCATTGACCGGCCGGCAGGTGATGGTGACGTGCCTTCTAATTAGCATCTTGGCGATACCGATGATGCGATAGCGGAACCGTTCCGTTTAATATTTTTGAATGAACAAGTCGTGCGTTCTACTTTGTATACAGCAAGAAACCTGATTTGGGTCATTGCATAATGTCGAACGACGATTCATCTTCAATTTTCATTCATAAAATATGAGCTTCGGTGCATCGACGGCGGGATTTTGGAAACCGGTTCCACTTTTTATTCACGATCAGTATCCAAGTTCAAGGCAAACTATGCATCTTAGGAACATCCAAACGTTAGCTTGAACATTCATTTAATTTATTCACATATTTTATTTTTGTGTAAACATTAGGATGGTTTGATAAATTTATCAATTTTTCGTGTGTATGACTTTAAAACTATTTGGTATTACAGTCCTAGATTTTCCAAAATCACGATTTTTCTCGTTCTCTTGTTTTGAGTCGCTGAGCTTGAGCTTTGATGTTCAAACTATTAAGAAAATGCAATTGTTAATGCAACAGTTGGCAATCAATAATTTTAAATTGACTGATATTTGGTCGCAGATCTCGCATTTAATGATTAATGTTGTTAAAAGCCATTAATTTGAAATTTGGCCTAATATGCACCTTCAGAGAGGATAAGATTGTTCCAAATGAAAGTACAAATACAAAAGTAAAAATACAAAAGTAAGATCATACCCATTCATCAACAAAGAAAATTTGTTGGGGAGAATTACATAAACATAGTGTTTTTTTTTTTTTGAAATAAAGTTTTTGAAACCTTCATATTCGACAGTTACAAAATTTAAATTGAAAAATGTAATTATGGATCAAAAAGTACAGCTGCCATATTGAAGGGGTTTGTTCTCAGAACATGATTCGTTTATCAACATGTCCATAAAACAACCTATAGTTGCTTGATGGAAATACATCATCATAAATCCAAATCTAAAGAGCAAAATAATCCGTTCATTAGTAGGGGAACAGCAACTAATTCCAGCGTACCTCTAATGTTGCCATATCAGATCAGAGATCGAGTGATAAATAGTTCAATAAGAAGTGAGCAAGCAAGTTTCTATTAAAAGTTTTGCAAAATTATTTATTGAAAAAAAAATTGGTGAAAATCAGGCAATTGTATGGAGTTAAGAGCGAGTGCCCTGCCAAGCATATGAGAATTTCCCCTAATTCAACTAAAAAAAATCGTACAGGAATGGTTTACTACTACCCAGTTAACTCAATCGGAATTCTGAAACGGAATGCAATTCGAATCGTTTACGTATTCCGTTTCAGAATTCCGATTGAGTTAACTGGGTATACATATTTAAACATGGTAACTCTACATATTTAAATATGGTAACTCCATCTAGTGAGCATAATTTTAACATTATCCATAAACTGCCAACAGCAAGACGGAAGCTTGCATACCGCATAGCGACTCTTGCATAGAATGTTTTATGCAAGAAAGCTCGCTTAGAAATACCACAGTTTATTTCAAGCTTTTCATGAGCTTTTATGCTCTCAATGATTCAAAGGATAAAGGATCAGAAGTTGTAATGTTAATTTGTTTAGTTCACTCATTTCACCACATTGTCGAGCGCCAAGAGGATTGTGGAAATAGAGAGCCTCAACATTCCAACACTTTGAAAAATATTTCAAAACGGCATTCCAACCTATTTCCATTGATAGGGTAGCAGCATGTGCGAGGGATAGTTGGGTTTCTTATTATTTTCCACAAGGTCGAGTCGGGATTGCTTTGGTCGATAGATTCTAACGGTTTGTTGTAATAGAGTTATACACATGTGCGGGGAGTTTTACATGTCACGAGGTGTTGGAAATGTGCCGATTTGAAAATGTTTTTTTCGCTGGCAGATTGTGCATACACATTCCAGGGAAAATGGTTTGAGCTGTGAACTGTGTGCAGAATAAATTAGAACATTTTAACCCTTCTTTCGGTTACGCCCATCTCGTACCAGGGGTGCAGAACAGCGTACGAGTTGAACGTTCTGAGGGTAGCAAACTATCGCAAAGGGGAAGTTGGAATTCTCGGGATTATGCCCATGTCTTACATTTTGTTCGTATTTTAGTATTTCATCAATACCATCAAATAACAACACAATGAAAATGATACATAGACAAATAAAAGTTTTACAAAAACAGGCTAACAGTTCAGCCCCAATTACCCCTATACATGGCTGGCATAGAATAGTGGCGGGTGTTTGCCTCCTTTTGTCAAACGTGTATCCTGCAACTATTTTCAGCCGTTTTCCAGTATCAAGAATGAAGGATTGCAGCGCATTCTGGGAGGGTGAGAAACTATGTTTTGCTGTTGTTGCCCTTGTTGCTGGAAAAATATAACTACTATTTCCCTCCTCTCTAACTACGAGTAGTGGCTTATTAATATATGGTGGCGAGGCCATGCCGAAAGCCAAAAACTGCACACGCCAAAAAACACGTGTTATTAGAAAGGAGAGCAAGCAATCATGTGCCGGCCGTTGCAACATTGTGTAAAATTGTAAAGTTACGACGTAATCGGCGGCGATCCTGTTACTAGGGACGAATGCTACGCGAAGGGAAAGCTTGTTACAGCAACTTTGTTGCGCGTCGTCCCGTTTTTTTGCCTCATTCCTTTGGCAGGGTCCTGCTTCGTGTGCTGCAGTAGGTAGGAAGGACATCCCTCCCCGGTCTGCTCTGATTCTTCCCTTTTCCCATGTTGCATTTCCTATTGGTCCCGTTGGGTGCTGCTGAATTCTTGCTGGATTTGTTGGTAGCACTGTGTTGGGTTCTACATTTTAAATAAATCATAAGAGGCAAAGGACATTGGACTATTATTGTTGTAGTATAATTATTTTCTCTGTTGTTGCTTTCAAAAACACACAAAAGAATAAAAATGATAATTAAAGAGCAAATGTACCAAAACCATTTGGACTTACGAAGAGTTATTTTCTTTCTTTTTGTGTGGTGTTAGTCTAATTTGAGCTTTTTGATAAATGTTCTTTGCATTCTTAAATTATTAATAATTAAAACTTACAGTGACTTAAAATGGTTTCAGTCGTTTCGGGATCCCCAAATATAATCCGATTTTAAACTTTGTTTAAGTTTAACTGACGTGAACTAAATCTTTTTTTTTTGCAACTCCGTCATGAAACTACTTTTCCTGTCATTCTCGATGGCGAAAAGATCTTCTTTTCTAGACCGAAAATAACAGAATCGAAACGTAATGTTATAAATTTGAACTTTTCAACCCATGTAGTAAGTAGAACTTTTCGGCCCAAAAGTGATCATCACTCATTTGAAATCTCGTGCAAAGAAAGTTTTTTTCGGAATAGTTTCATAAGAAGATTTTTCTAGAACGAGTCGTACATTCCTCCAAAGGTTTTCAAAGTAGAATAAATACGTCCTCGCTTGTTAGTTGCCGTAAAAATAAGTGCCAAACTCCGAAAAAGGATCGAAAAATATTACTTTTTGATACAACTTCTGTAAGGCTGAACTTTTCAGCACTCTCATGGAGTAATTTTGAAAACTGTTATTTTTGCCGATTAAAACAGAATAACAGTATGAGAATAACAGGAATAGTAAGTAATTTTACAACGGAATTGCAAAAAAATGTGTTTTTTGCAATTCCGTTGTGAAACTACTTACTTTTCCTGTCATTCTTGAACGACGAAACAGCCTACTTTTCTGTATCAAAAATAACAGAATCGAATAGTAACTCGGTGAACCTCGTTGGATAAATGTACGACTAGTCCTGAAAAAATCTTCTTTTTGCAACTCGTTGCATAAACTACTAGTATGAAACTCGATTTTTTCAGCACTCCTTTATAAGTGTGCACTCGTGATGAAAACAGAACCATAGCAACACATAAGTATCTCGATTTAAAAAAAAAACATAAGCAATATGTTTGATTCGTAAATTATAGAAAAGCCATATAATCAGGAATAGCAATATCCTTCAGGATACGAACTATAAACGTTTCGTTGCGTTAGTTTCTGCATAAATTTGCATAAATGATTTCTAATAACTTATGGATAAATATAATCAATATGAAATTGAATCCGATGCTTCGAATCAATAGATCAATACACCATCAATTTGTTTTAAAACAAACACATCATACTCTCGTTTTTCTCATATTAGCATTTCCATATGATATCATATCGTTGCATGATTCCATGTATTGGTAGACAATACCAAGCGTACAGCAATTTTTCCAATATAATAAACGAACTCGACACTTGTATGTAGCCATTCCACCTCAATCCATGTGTGTTGCATTCATGTGCTGCAAACAACGCTGTATAATTACTTGCCAATTAAATCTTAATTACGAACCGTGTCGGTCGCTTATTGCCAACCAGATCGAATCTTTTACCAGCTTCCGAATTGCAAACTTTCTTCTCTTCTCTTGGGAGTGGTACAATCACCGTTTCTCCAACGTAGGGAAAGCACAGCTCCTCAACCTGGCAAGTGATGCATCGTAAGACTACCTTCATCATCCCTTAAACAACAAGGACACTTTAAGGGTGCAAAATCTACCAGGAGCGCAGCTCTGAGAGGAGGTGATCCATCAGGAGCATTGTTTGTGCAGGATAGACGGAAAAGGACGAGGACACGGTGAAACAACCCCTATGTGGAAGCCAAACCAAGGATATTTTTACGACATGCTACATTGTTCGAGGGTAGGTCTGTTGAAGGCAAATGTGGCTAAAATGTGAGCCAAAGAGCATGCTACCTATGGATGTAGGACAGCGTTGCGTTGAAAGGAAGTAACTGCCACATGTAGAGGAAATTCGGTGCAGAAAAATTAGTGCGCGCGCACAGTCACCAACACTTTTGGCGCGTTTGTTGTTCCAGGCAAGCAGGAATATCGTAGGACATCGAGGGCATTAGTTTGTGTTTGGTACTGGTATTTGGTAACGTCATGTAATTTATTTACTGCTATGTAATGAAGGATTTGTTATAAATGTCAATTAGTCAATTGACATTACAAATAATAACAGTATTGAAACATTTTTTTTCGACACTTACATTAACAAATCGTCTGTTGTGTGCTTGTGACAACGACCATTTTGGTCGAAAATGAGTTAATGATTACGTTTTGCTATACTTAACAAACACTACTAAATGCTATAACCCGATTTTGGGAACTCACTTCCGTTTCCCGGATATCGCAATACACACTTGTGACATAGACCAATTTATCATCAAAATGATCGTGCACACTTGTGACAAGTAGTACAATTTTCTGTAAAAGTACTAAATGGTCGTTGTCACAAGATAGCACACAACAGACGAAATAGTGTAAAATTAGAAGGTGTAATTTCGGAAGGTTGAATATTACCTCTTTATGATGTAGTTTTCCTCAATTTAGACTGAAAAAGTGACATTACACCAGAAAAGTGGCAAAATTACACATTTTCAGATGTAAAATTACACATTTTCTCCCTTCTCAGATGTAATATTCCCTAAAAAGTTCAAATTTTCAGCCCCATTTAAAATCCAAAATTATTTCTTTTGTTGAGGTTATCTAGAAGTCAACCTTTTTTTAATTGACCAACGCTGAGAAAATCAAACACTTTTGAACAGCATCTTAACGCATCAGAATGTCATTCTGAGTCGATTGTATGCCTGAAATTAACGTGGTTCACGAAAGACAAAAAAATATTTTCTAACGCAACAACTGAATTTTTCAAAGAATTCGGCCCCAGAAGCTAGCTTCAAAATTTAAGCTCATTTGGGTAAGGTTTAGGAGTAAAAATATTCAAGAAGTGCATTTTTCGATTAATTTTATAGCTTTACCTTAGTGCGGGATGCAAAAAGGACAAGTTTCGCATAAAACTTTCTATTATTTTAAACCATTGCAAAACTCAATTGATCGAGCTTTATTTCCCGGGAGTTTGTTATATCCCGAGCAGGGGTAAATAACACGGGAATACCAAATTTTGGTATTACTTGGGCAAATAACAGGGACCCCTTGCCTTACCCAGTAATAGATGGTAAAATACCGTAAAAAGGGGCACATTTTGGTCGCTGATATTTGCACAAGTAATACCAAAATTTGGTATTTTCATGCCATTCTTTAGTGCACCAGTTGCACTTAGTGAAACAACGGAAATGATACGTACGCAACAGCCAAATCTACTCACCTGATGATTCCATGTTGTTCTTAGTGATATTCTTCACCACATCGAATACATTTCTTGAGTTTTTTTTGAAAAGGTCCAATATGCTATTGTCTTCCATATGTTTATAGGACCTATTCAAAAAAAACTCTGGATTTGTTATTAATGAACGGTTTGTGCTTGAAGTTCTTGAAGCTTCGGAAAAATAACAAGATTAAAAAATAAGTGTTATTAAAATGAAACTGGATTGAAATTCACCAAAATTCAATAATCTGTCAATTGACTCGTTTTTATAGTAATTGGTTATCCCGACATAAATAAAATTCAACGATTTTAAAAAAAATCTATTTGGGTATATCAAAAAAACTTAAAATCAGCTTTAACATTTTTGGGCTTCAAGCCGTTTTAGCGCAAAATTAATTATTTTGTCAAAAAAAAAATCAAATTATTCGCTCTACAGCATTGCCTTGGCGTTCTCGAATGCGAGATTCCTACTCGAAACTAGGTGTCCGAAGGCTTGATTGTTGAGGCAATTGCAAACCTCTTTTTACACCTAAGCTTCCATCCACCCCGGGATTCAAACTGACGACCTTTGGATTGAGAGTCCAACTGCCTACCAGCGACTCCACCGAGGCAGGACCCAGGGAGAGGACTCCTACACCTGGACTGAGCTAACGACCTAACCTCTAGGTTAGGCCGGGGCCACCATTTACTTCCCTGTCCGACGGAAGGCGTGATCAGACAAATCTCGTCTCAAAATTTGCCACTGGGACCTTCTGGGATCAAACCCAGGCCGTTGTCGTTTTGTCAAAATTGGTCAAAATTTTCCTATAGTTTCAGAGGAATTTGATAAAACACTTCAATACCAAAATAATAATACCAAAATGTGGTATCCTGACTTAGAAAATTTTCCACAATTTCAAATCATTCCTTTAGGGAGTATATCAAAAATGTTTAAAATCAAGTTTGAAATTTTCGGTTTTCAATGAAGGCATTTGCTCTGAGATACAATTTTAGAGCAAAATAGCACATTATTTTGTCAAGATTGGTCCAATTTTTCTCATAGTTTCAGAGGAATTTAATAAAATACCTTCCGTGGCCGTGAGGTTACGGGTTTCGCCTTGTAAGCGGAAGATGATGGGTTCGATTCCTGTCTGGCTCAGATCCCTTAAAAGAGTAAATATGCTCACTGCACCCAGACGGCGGTCGCATGATTATGATGTATGGCGGCATGAAAGTATATCAGAATCTGCATGAAAACTGTCCTCATGCATTTTTTGCGATATAGGGGTATGACATTTTTGCCCGTTACCGACAATTATCGACATTACCGACGGCTTTTTGGTTGTATTTCACAAAAAAAAACCCTTAACAGAACGAGGATTGAACCACTAACTTCTTGGTTTTTGATCCGACACGCTACCACCGCGCCATGGACGCTTGATGAAATGAGAGTGAAAGCGCACCAACATATTCTTATCTTTGGAGTGTTGCTCGGGGACGGGCCAGCATTATATGTGTTGGTGAGAACTGCAGATCGCTGAAATGTTTACACGCGGGCAAAAATGATCTAGGGGCTTGCTGCAAAAAATGTTATAAAATATGACATTTTCTGTAGCAAATTCAATGTTGCAGATTTTGAGCTATATTTTTCCTTTGGGTGTGGGAATACTGACCGGTAGGGGATGGGTTTCGACTGGCGGCGTGCTGGGTTTCCAGAGGTCGTGAGTTCGATTCTCGTACAGGGATGATGAAGTTTTAAAAAAAATACCAAAAGGTATGATACCAAATTTTGCTCTTGCATAATATCAGGATATCAAAAATTGGTATTGATAACAGAGAAAGGCATTTTTTCCTTGTTATTTACCCATGTTGGGTAATACTTTCTTTTCAAAATAAAAAAAAACTAAAGAAACAGATTTTGTAGAACAGAAGAAGTAGCATAAAATTAACTCCTAAAGGGCATAACAAAATGCAACAATTTGTTATTAATTTAAATCTGTATGTAATGCGAGCTTTATTTAGGAATAAAAAGAACCAATTTTTAAAATAGTTGCATCCCAAAAAAGCCATCATCGTTAAATTCCACCTAAACACAGAAATTAACTTACCTTCTTGTGTAAATATGTGGCTTTTAGTATTGATGCTACCCTCCTTCATTGCACAGATGCTAGGTTAAGTGCAAGATTCCCCGTTTGATGCCAAAGTTATCAAACCATTTCCCTCGCAATTTATTCTCGAACCAGTTCTTGAACGATAATATACCCAAACGTTGAAATTCAGGGTTTAGTTTGGTAGCATTCGACGAGACAGAGCCCCTTCTTATTATTTAGCACTACCGGGTATCTTCCCTCCCCTATTAGGACACCACCCGAGATTCGTTTGTACCACGTGGGATAATCAAGTTTCAAGCAAGATGTCCTGCTGTTGGTGGTACAAAATAACAGAGATTTAATAGACTTCCAACAGAGTTTTTGGGCTTGCGGAGGGGATCGCCTTCGAACAAGCTCAATTATAGGGTAATCTGTTAATGCACGCATCATAATCTGGTAATCGTCACTGGAAATCCTCGAGTCCTCCCCCTCGATTATCAGTTGCGAGTTTGCTGACGGTTGGCGGCGGGACAGGAATGCTTTTTGAGAACAACAAAAGAGGAGAAAAACAAAATTTTTGTTTTGAATTGGAAATTAAATCGCAACAAAGTATTCAAAAAAAATTGTTCACTTCCAAATCAAAACTTAAATAAAAATAAAGAACTTTAGCAGCTTACGGTTAGAAAAAGTCTCATGAGTTACGAAGTAAGAAAAAATAAGTTTACTAAAAGTTAATTTTTTAATAAAAAGTAATGCTGTACAAATATTTAAAAATAAAAATAACATAACTCAACATGTTCAAACACTGGGGTGGAAGGTTCCTTGGAGTAGAAAGAGGTTTGGGTGCTCTCCTCATTCAAGCCTTCGGACTCCTAGGTTCAAGCAGAAACTTGCAATAGAGACCACAAAAGACCCGGGGTCGTTAATGTGGATGGTTTGATTTTGATCTCAACATCTTAAAAGTAAAAGACATTAGTTTATGATTTATGTTATGCTCTTTGGATTGGCTCCTTGATGTTGTTCCAATCGACATAACGAAATTTGAGTTTCCGGACAGAAAATTGTTGCTACAATTTTGAGTGTAAATGCTACGCAATCATTCAAAGAACTAAGTGCCTCCATGGATTTATTCTTGAAAAGAGAGATTCAATGGAGGCGCTTTGTTTTTTTCTAAGTGTAAATATAGTCATGCCTCGGTTTAGCACCGCATATGGGGGAGAGACATTGGCTTTAATCGTACGAAAAATCATGCAAACTTCAAAAAATTATAGTGTTTTGAAATCGAGATGATGTCAGCTAACCATTAAAATTATTAATTCATGAAAATTTTCACAAAAATACGTATTTTTCCTGTATTTTGAAAATGCATATTTTTCTCTAAAGAAACCAAAAATATATTGTTATTGCAATATGGGTATCAAACGATCGGGATTTTTTCATACAAAACTGAATTTTTGAAAAGTTTTACAAAAATACGTAGTTTTGATAAAAATTTTTGGAGTATTTTCAAAAAATGTTGTTATTACATACGAAATGTATGAAAAAATCCCGATCGTTTGATACCCACATTGTAAAAACGGAAATTTTGAGCATTTTATTCGAAAATACGTAGTTTTTTTTGAAAATTTTGAGTATTTTCTAAAAATGTTGTCATTACATTCGAAATGAATGAAAAAATCCCGATCGTTCTATAGCAATATTGTAAAAATTGAAATTTTGAGTATTTTTTTTTTCGAAAAAACGTAGTTTTGTGAATATTTTGAGTATTTTCTAAAAATGTTGTTATTATATCCGAAATGTATGAAAAAAACCTGATCATTTGATACCTATATTGCAATAACAATATATTTTTGGATTCTTTAGAGAAAAAAAAAATGCATTTTCAAAATACAGGAAAAATACGTATTTTTGTAAAAAATTTCATGAAATAATAATTTTAATGGATAACTGTCATCATCCAGATTCCAAAACACTATAATTTTTTTATGTTTGCATGATTTTTCATACGATTAAAGCCAATGTCTTCCATATAGCCAAAAACCCATAAGCTATGTGCTTCAGTTAAGCACTGGGCAGTGCAAAACCGAGGCGTGCAAAACCGAGGCATGACTGTATAGGTATTCGGTGCCCTCTCCCCGTGCCATACCTTCACACTTAGGAGACCCGGGAGGCGGAGTCTTGTCGCAAAAAGAACGATATACACCTGTGGATCCGTTGACGAAACCGCAAGGTTTAAGAGGGCCACATTATAAGGTGTTACGTCGATTCCGTTTTTTTTTTGTTTTTTCCATAGCTTTTTTTTTTATTAATGACCTAATACATAGCCTTCTATCGGATGGGGAAGTAAAACGTCGGTCCATTTGCGTAAAAGAGGATTTGAGTGACTCACCACACATAACCTTCGGACGCCAACACTGAAATAAAAATAAGTACCAAATTCCTATATTCTAGGAATTTTGCCACTTTTCCTTATTTAGTAATCGGGTTTTTTGGATTACTTAATAAGGAAAGGAGGCAAAATTCCTAGAATTTAGGAATTTGGTACTTTTATTTTTATTTCAGTGAAGAAATTAGCAGAAACTTGCAACAGAGACCACAAAAGACCCGGGGGTCGTTAAAGTGGATTGTTTTGCTTTGCTAAAACTTAATTCTGTCGTTTGAAACTGCATCGGAGAGCCAAATTATGACAGAAAATGACGGAAATTCGACAGTTATTAGAATTGAATTTAAAAGGTTGAGTTGTGGTTTCCTAAACTGACAAAAAGGACTTTCGGTGTCAACGTTGAAAAGCCAAACGAAAAGGCACAAAGGAAAATATTTACTCTGGAAAACTGATTTCAATTGGGTTGTTACCAGCAGACGCTTCGTGGGGTGGTGACTTGAAAGAGAAATCACTTCAGATTTCACGTGTCATGATTTTTCTCTCCCCCTCTTGGATTGGATCGTGAATCCCATCAGCAAAGATGAATTCCCAAGTGTCACTTATGGTTGCGTACTCTAATCTCTTGGACTACTTTTGGCACCAGTAAGGAGTTTGGTTTGGACAACGAGTACCTAAATAAGTTTATTGGGCTATTTGAGGGTTGACGGGTACTTTTGTTTGGCATAGGCGAATAGGCTTTTAATGTTTTAAAGAAAATTGGACCCTTTGAATAAGAAAATATAGGGTAGGGTAGTCATCAATGAGACACTTTTGGTTTTTATCGTTCAACTTTTTTTTTCATCAGCATGTTTTAATGAGCTTTTTATTGCATTTACTTTGTTTTAATGAGTTCTAACATTGACCAAACAATTTTGCCAACTTGAAATTCTAATAAACAAAAGTTATGCTAAAAAGTATTTAAATTTTGTTCCATTTATTTATACCAAATAACTTTACATTTTTTAAAACTCAATAAATTTGCCAAAAATCACATTCTGAAATCTGAAGAAATGTTACTTTTGGTGTAAATGGCAGCCTACAAGCGAAAAAGTAATTTTTGTCCAAAATTTACTTTTACACCCCGGAAACAAACATTTATGAATAACTTTTCAAGGGAGCGTCCTTAACCAAAGCCACTCTTATGGCAGACATGTTTCCTGTAGACACAAACTTTTCCCCCAAATATGAGCCTGATTGGTTGAAACTACTACTTGTGAGAGCCATTTTATCATTGCCCCCGTGTCTTATTGATGACTACTCTACCCTACCATCAATATCTGAAAGAAAGTTCTTCTAAATATTCACTGAACGTACAGTAGGTTTTTCAAGGTTTTAATATTTTTAGCATTATATGAAATTATAAAAACGTGAAATATCAGACAGTGTGATCAGATTTACAATCGGACTTTCGCCGCAATTGCTGCAGCAATTAAATCAATTAATTTCGATCATTTTACTTCTTGCGTATCACGTGCACTTTCCCGTTCTCTCATCTGTCCGTGGAGCAACAAAAGGTTTCCCATTACATATATTGTTTTCGTGCCATTTGGAGGCCTTTTTGAACACCGCGTAGCGTTCCGTAAGATGGTCAAAATCAAAATCGAAAACCTAGATAACAACGAGGCACACGGGCGACTGATGGTTTAACGATGATCTGTATTCTAGAATGGTTTTATGTTTCACGTGTGTGTGTGTGCTAGAGCGGAAAGCCGTACATCACACAAGGTAGGGTGGGATCAGAAAGAGACTCTACAACAAAACAATTCACTCAGTGTACAGAACGAGGTTAATAGATGAATCACTTTCCATCCTAATCAATCAATGTTGTACGCACGCAGAGGATAATAGTGGGGCAGTTTGACATGAAAATAGTCTCATGTGCATGGAGGGCAAATTAAAACCAGATTTGCAGTTTAAAAGTGGCCTATTTTTTTGTAAAAAAAATCCTTGCTACACCCAAAGGAAAAATATATCTCAAAATCTGCTACAGTGAACTTGCTGCAGAAAATGTCACATTTTATAACATTTTTTGAAGCAAGCCCCTAGATCATTTTTGCCCGCGTGTAAATATTTCAGCGATCTGTACTGCCCCTGTTCGCATAAATGTCCCATATGCAAAAACAGCAAACTGAGAAAAACGCAAGGCAAGTTTGTCCCACACATAAGGCTACGTGTTAATTTTTCACGAAAAAACTGGATTTCCACAAGATTTCTAGAACAAAGTACTGGATGTTATAGGCTCTTTTGAAAGAGCACAAGATTTTGAACCAAACTGCATTAATAACTCAAAAGTGATGAAAATGCATATGGGACATTTATGCGATCAGGGGCAGTGTAGTTCTCACCAACACATATAAGGCTGGCCCGTCCCCGAGCAACACTCCAAAAAGAAGCATATCTTGGTGCTCTTTCACTCACTTTTCATCAAGCGTCCATGGCACGGTGGTAGCGTGTCGGATTAATAACCAAGAAGTTGGTGGTTCAATCCTCGTTCTGTTAAGGGTTTTTGTTGTGAAATACAACCAAAAAACCGTCGGTAATGTCGATAACTGTCGGTAACGGGCAAAAATGTCGTACCTCTATATCACAAAAAATGCATGATGACAATTTTCATGCAGATTCTGATATACTTTCATGCCACCATGCATCACAATCATGCGACCGCCATTTGGGTGTATACATTATTTGTTTTATGGTTTAATTTAGTCAAGTGTCAATTAAATAAAAAATAATGATAAACAGATTTTGATGAGCCAACAATGGCTCATTGTGTTTTAGTCATTGGAGTCATTCGCTAGCAACTTGCACTGCAATTCTACACTGAAATCAAGACTTTTTATATGTTCAAGTATTGGTTCCAATGGATGATCAGTTTACCAGTGAAATTTTTCAACAATTTGTTGTTTACAGAATAGACATTGATCCCGTTTTGATCCAATTTAAATGTTTTGCCTTCCGCTGGTCTCCAAGCCGAGAGACAAAAATTAAAAAAAATATATATATCTAACGTCGTTTTCCTTTACCACATATTTTTTTTCAACATTCTGAACCACTGTGCCAGATCTCACCCTTAATTTACATACACACTCGGCACATGCCATCACCGCCACCCGCGGACCACGGGATTGATGTGTATTTTCACTTTTATCTATCGGTTGCCGTGGAAAATACGCGTGTAAATTGCATTTCGTGGTACTCCCGGCGGAATCGTTTCGAAAGTTGGAGAGGTATCCAAAGTTGGTGAAAACACGCATATTAAAATTGATATGCGTAATTTTTTGTTGTGCTCTGTTCATTCGTTCTGATGGAAGTGCTTGTTTTGTCCGCTGGTATGCTGTTGCTGAAATCTCTCAACTTTTCCCCACACTAAATCAAGTTTGTCCCGTGCGCGTGTCCATTTGCGCGCGCGGAACCATAAGTAACCGTAATGTATCAATTACAACATCAAATAAACATACAATAATTATATCAAGTATCAGCCTGCAGTCACCCCCTCTTGGCCACGCGGCAGAAAACATGGCCAGGCACACAAAGGAGTAATAACATAATCCTCTCTTGGTTAGTTGTTGATGCGTGTGATGTTTTTTTCCTGGTCTGAACGAACCGAGAGGAGAGTACTATTTACGGCACTTGATAAACTCGACGAGTCCTTCAGCGCCACGCGCATCTTCTGCCGGTACGTTATGATGAGGGGAAAACACGGGTCACATGGATGTGATTTTCATTAGTGCTGGCGGTGCAAGCAAGTGTGTCCTATGAGTCAATTCGTTAAATTGTTAAATAGATTTACAGTTTTTATAATAGCTAAACAAATGCCAATAACAAAAAAAATCTACACGTAAATGAAACCTATACAATTACATAAAGTAGCCTAATGTATAAACAAAAAACAAATAAAATCGGATATGTCAGAATTCCATTCTGAATTCAACTGTAAATAACATGTTGTCTGAAATGTCTAAAATGTAATCGTTTGAAATATCCAGAATCTTTGCAAAACATGATTTATATCTGAAAATTTAAATAAATTATTTAGTTATTTGTATAATACCTAGCCTATAAGTAAAATATAGCTTCTAAATGTGATCTTCGAATAGAAAGCTTTCTACCCAACGTTTTGTTACTACATAAGTCAACTATGCGAATAGCCATGAAGAAGGCGTGTTGCACCGTTACCCCATCGAACTCTTTTCACCGCACACTTTGTTGCTATTAATTTGATCAAAAATCACATTATTCGGTTGCTTTGATGAGCGTGATGAGTGGGTGAGTGGTGGCACACGCTTGCTAAAGGGACAGCTAAATGGAAAGTGTACAGCATAATTCCTCTCTTAATTATAGCCATGCTTTTCGGTGGTGGCGGCGGTGGTCCTACTCTGAATCGTCAAGGAGTTTCTGATCGTTTGGCCAAACATATTTTTCGCCGTCGTGGTTCACATGGCAAACGAAACTGTGCACAAGTGGTTGATTTAATGGGCTTTCCCATGCAATCATATGGTTTTTCGAAAGCGTGTTTATAGATTTTTCGTTTGTGGGTGGGAACATGAAAATGAACAAATCTGAGAACCGAAACATTTTAATCTTGATCTGGCACGTGCCGGCTGGTTGGCGATAATAATAGCCTGCTGTGTAACCATAAGTTTGCATCATTTCCAAATATGCCAGGAATAATTTGTATAAAACTGATAATTGAAATTTTTGGAAGGAAAGGGCTTTTTCATACTCTGTGAGTTAAAGTTTGAGAAATTCTGCCCAGAAGCGATTCAACGGGTATTGATCATTATTGCAAAATAAATAAATACAATTTACTCAAATTATGAAAGCAAGTACAAAAAAAATCTTCATATTGGACCCTAATCGTTTGCTTCACTTTGTCACCCGCAAAAGTTCAAAGCATTCGACCAAAAAAGTACCATTATTCGGTTTCAGTTGATTAGATCTGAATCAACCCAACCCCACCAACTCTCACATCCTGTCAACGGAGGAAGCTCAAATTGTATAGCAACAGGAGTTTAGCCAATTCAGCAGAAACGACTCAAACATCTGTCGGTGATTGTTTTCCTACGTCGGAGCAGAAAATTAAAAATCCGCATCCCTTTTCTAACCTGAGAAAGCAAATGTTTCTAGCTGGGGGATAACAAAACACTTGCAATGAAGTGATTGTTTTTTTTTATGTAGCGTAAAAGTGTTAGATAGTGGAGGTATGTATTACTTTTAGTTTTCTACATTTTGGGCACATTAGTTTGTATTGTGGAATTCTCTTGTCTTGTTGCCAAGTCATTTTCGTTGAAATTCATAAGATGCACTTAAGCATCATTTGCTTAAAATTTATTTGAAGATTTTTTTAGAATGAAATGTTCGTACTTTATTAAAAAATGAAGTGTACACAGAATATAGTGATGAATTTGGATGGTAGAAAATTTGGTTGGTTGAATATTATTAAAATAATATAAAAATTATATATAATTTGAACGCAAAATCTGTCACCTCACCGCCTCCCCCCTCCCCTGGTTCCAGATGTAAAATTACCATCTTTTTTCTGTTGAAACTACTGAAAATTTCTTAATATTTCCAAATTTTGTTGAGTCAAATTTACGTAAGGTATAAAATTAAATGTTTTAATAAATCTTAAGTACTTTTTTTACAAGTAATTTTCCTATGTACATATGACTTTTTGAAAACTACAGCGAGATTTATATATTCTTAACAGTCAATCTTCATAAAGAACAAAAATGCAGTCCCTATTGATGATGTTTGTGAATTTTCATAAGTAAAGAGTACCGTCAGTGGGGGTGACATTGGGTCTGGGGGGTGAGATTGGGTCAAAGTATTTTTTTACGGATTTTACCATTTCTCAGGTACTTCTCAATGAAACTAAATTCTGTTAAAAGGGTTGTGCGAGGGACAAGATGTCAGAAAAGTCATCTTAAGATGACTTTTCTGAAAAAAATATCGTTCCTAGAACAAATCCTGTCATTTTAGCAGCTCTCTAAAGTTGAGGTACGTTTTTGGCCAAAAATGACCTCTCGAAAAATCAACTTTTTAATTTTTTTGTTGGTTTTGATCAAAAAGTACCCAAATGTTTGAAAAGCATGTCAATACGATTCCCTCGAACAAAAAACACTGTTGAATGACTTTTCTGAAAAAAATATCGTTCCTAGAACAAATCCTGTCATTTTAGCAGCTCTCTAAAGTTGAGGTACGTTTTTGGCCAAAAATGACCTCTCGAAAAATCAACTTTTTAATTTTTTTGTTGGTTTTGATCAAAAAGTACCCAAATGTTTGAAAAGCATGTCAATACGATTCCCTCGAACAAAAAACACTGTTGAATGACTTGTTTTTACTATATCTTTGTATTTGAGCATCATTTTAGTTTCATTTGACCCAATGTCACCCCCTCAAAGGGGTGAGATTGGGTCAATTTTCAAACGATTGCCATTTAAGGTATACTATAGAGTCCATCAAATTACACCATATTTTGGGAAAATGTTAGTAAACTATCTAAGATTAATTCTACGATAGAAGATTTTCGATGTTATTCAAATTGTTTTTGTTATTAAGAAATTACGAGAGGTGTATCTTTTTTTGAACCATGGTCACCCCGACTGACGGTATCTAACTTTCTTCAACAGATTCAAAAAATATTCAAATGTGGGCTCATAACAATACTTCAAAATTTGATCGATTTACATGAATGATGCACTTCAAGGAACATTAAGATAATCTTCTTAAGTCACATTCTTAAAATTTATTTACCTAACTCTAAAACATTACTTAAACATGTTGAAAACTTTCAGTGTTGATGTTAATATTACTTTAATAATTAAACAGGGTTTCCTTCTAGCTATCGATATCGATATTGAATTTTCAGGTTGAAAGTTTTAATCCGCATACATGACACTTTCTCAAAAACCTGCATTGTGAGCTCAACATTAAAATTATGCACGAAGTTTATATTTACGCAACACGAACTTAAACATTGTTTCGTCAACAAATGGATTATGTCAATCACTTTGTTCCATTTTGAAATAATTTGTTTTTATTTTCATTACTTTTGATTATGTTTTTTTTTTAAATTATTTTAAAGGTGTACTAATGATTTAACCTTATTTCATGTGAACAAGAGGCGAATCATTAACAGTTTATGAGTGCAGTGAAATAACCATTTCCTCCGCAAAAATAGATTGCAATCAGGTAACAAGATGACGTTTATAGGAATCCCTCATCACTAATAAAATACCTTTTCAACTCTACGCACATTACCATTTAGATGGTTCGCCTGATGAGGCACTAATTTGAATAATATTTTGATTTCAACAGATTGATAAGACATCAACGCGCGGCGCGGTTTGTGGTGTTTGGGTAAATATTTTATGTTTTTCGGTTTTTATTGGGTGCTTCCTTCCTGGCTCTGAGTTTCACCCTCGCCACTGTGTTAAACCGGCTAAGGGGACGCTCTACCCTGTCGACGTCCTTCAAATGGGGTGGCAATTCGTGAATGCGCGCCACTGCTGACTGCCGACTGCAAAGGGGTAGTTTCCCGTATTTTGTTGCTGCTGCCTTTGCGCATTGATGTGCTGTTGGTGCGAGCAGGAGGGGTTGCTTTTAAATGTGCTTATAATTGGAAATTTCATACCCAGCTTTTAAGCCAGGAAATGAAAATTTCATTCTCGTGGCACTTTTCCACTCCCGAGGCTTCCGAGCCTCTTTTTTTCGTTTATCAAATTAACTTCTGGCGTAATCCGATAAATATGCTTGATTTAATGATAAAGTTATAATCATAAATTTGAAGATTGTTCGGTGCGCGCAGCACCGGTTTGATGCAGTCGACGAGGCTATTTTGAGCAACATCCACCACTCTCCATGTGAGCCCTACCTTAATTTCGAGTTGTGTTGCGGCTGGAAGTGGAAAATGATTATGGTGAGGACGATTTTCGGTGCGCTTTCGGGCAGCGCTTATTTTCATTTATTATCCTGACAAACGAGTCGGTTTGGTTTTATCTCTGGCTATAAATAATTTCACTGGAATCCTACAGACCTCCACTCTAGATGCACTGAAGTGTGTTTTATAGAAGTTAAAGGTCACTCAACTGAACTTGGTTAAATGCCTCTTTGGACCATATGGGGTATTAATGCTTTACATGTATAGTTTTAACTTGTAGTTGTCCCATCAGGTTCAACGTACTTTACAATATTATATATTTTCCGTTTTTTCAGTTATTCGATACCTTAACAATTATTTAAATTTGATCTTTTTGAATTCATTGCCGAATATGACGATTTAACATATAAATCCTTCAACATTTTTTGTTCATTTTATGTTGCTCAATGTGAATAGTCTCTTAAAGCGATACAACGTCAACCACTCTCTTCAAAAAGAGAGAATCGCTCTAATGAAGAAGAACATTTTTGTTTTTTCATGTTATGTTAATTGCATGCTTATTTGAATCTTTTGCAGATTTTTTTTTGTATCCCTATCTGCAGCATTCCTCATCTGATGGTGATTATCTGTGCGGTATTTTCCACGCTGCTTCTGCCAAAGCATTTGATGACTCTTTCCTGTGAAGTTTTTCCAACCAACCAGCCAGAACGGCGACACAAAAAAAAATGTGGCGCAAAAGCAAAAATGAAGGCTTTTATCTATGTAATCAAACTTCAAAAGGAAAGTTGATTATTTTGCGGATTTTTCCTGTCTTTCCCCCCGCGGCCACTTTCTCGTTGCTCGTAGCCAACAGGCAAACCGCACCTCCTTTCTAGTGGAGCTGTATTATTAGCCCCGTGCTCAGAGCAAATATTAATAAACAAGGCGAAACCAGCGGTAAGCGTACAAATCCAACAGCCAATCAGCATAATCAGCTACTCTGCTGTACTATCCTGCTCATCAACCGACTGGCTGTGATGGAATCGCGCGAACAAACAACGTGTCTCATTAGCTGCTTCTTTCCGAAAAAAAACAAACCGCGCGCAATGACATTTTGCGGAAAATGAAGGCAATCTTTGAACAAGTGAAACGAAGAATGGATGCTTTTTTTAATGTTAATTTTTGAAATGCTGAATGGTTGGTTTATCTTGAAAAGATTAATTTATTTTTATTTAAAAATTTGAGCACCGATTATAAAGAAAAAAAACTATTACTATTATGATGCTAGAAAGTGCTATTGTTTTTATAACAGTTTTTTGATATTCTGACTAAAATTTGTTATTGAAATGACCTTCGTTTTGTTATTATCACCAATTTATCATGTAAGCAATAAATCAATGCAAAAATGACACTAAATAGAAAAGAAACCAATTTGAACTTTTGAAAAAAAAAAGAGAATTTTAAGCCCATTACCGTGAAAGCACTCTTCCAGTTTACTGCTAATTGGCCATATTAAGAGTTGTATTGTCACCAAATTTATCTCGGTGCCACAAACTGGAAGTGAAAGATGAAGAACGCTCACAAATTCGGCAATTTTCTCATAACAAGGTAAATGGTTCTCTGCGAGGTTCCCTATCGCTCCCGGAGGTGTCGTGTTACATCCGGACCGGTAATCTTGACAAATGCACTTTTCCTGAGGGCAAATAAAAATAAAAACTCGCACAAACACACACCCAAGCAGTAACACCCGGAATTCTGCCAAACAGTTGAAATAAAAACATTTAGAAGAAAAGCGATCATCATGGAGGCAGAAAAACTCGACACCTCCGCCGCCGCCGTGCTCACCTTAAATTGACATTTCTTGTTGAGCTTTTTTTTTTGGCTGCTCAAACCTCTTGGTCCTTCTGGCTGGTGGGCCTCAAATTGCTTTTTTATTATGAATGAAGTGTGGAAAGTGACGGAGTCATATTTCGCTAAATTTTAAATCCTCTTTAGACGTTAACAAGACTCCTTCACTTATTTTTTTCTTTCTTTCTCGGGTTCGGAGCAAGGCATAAGAAATTGTATAATGCTGTGCTACTGAAATGCGAGGAAGAACAACGAAAAAAGTTGGCCAAAAAAATTTACGGAATGTTAACACCTAAAGCATGTCTAGGATTTAATACATCCTTTCCTGCACCAGAAAGTTTGCAGGCGTTTGAGGGTGGGACAGAAAAACAAGATTATTTTATGCATCAACGAAACCAATGCACTGAAATTGGTTACTGATAGTTTATTTATAATGAGAACAAATGTATTTGCTCATTCAATATACTTTCACAGACAAATTCAACAGATCATCCAATAACTCGTTGCACGTGACCGCGGTAATTAACACCCCCTAATGAAATGCACTCGACTAAGTTTGTGTTCTTTTCCGGAAAAGCGTTGACATGTGCCAGCAAACAATAAAACATAACAGCCACGTGGAATGGTTTGGTTCCGGTTGGAAGCTCGCGCCAATGCTTATCTCTACTGGAACTTATAGTAATTTAATTACCCTCGCTAGATGCAGCAATAGCAACTGGTCGCGACAATAATGCTCAGCGAGGTGGTAACCTTTCCATCATACTCTGGTGGGCACGTTTATCCGTTTGTTTGCTTAATTTTTAGTTTGAGTTTCGTCCTGTCTGTGCCTACATTCCAATGTTCCAGCCAGAAGTGATGTTATCTTAAGCCGGAAATCTAAACGCATCCCAATTTTGAAATGAAACGACCCTTACTTAATTTTTAAGTTGTGGTTTAAAACGATGATCCTTTAGTCTGAAGATGAGGATGTTTAAGGTTTTACTAGGATGGCCATGCCATTTTTTATACAATATTCTTCAGAAAACCACATACATATCCTTTAATAAACTTAAAATCAAATCTGCAATCATAATGCATATCGTGCTAGACTAGACAAGATGTGCAGGTGAATTGACTTTTCTGAGCATCATAAGCATTTGTGTTTATGAAAAAAAAAAAGAAAACTTTAAATGTGCATTTGTTTATTGTTACATAATTAAATTAATTCACTTTGTAATTTCATTGTGATGCACGTCTCCACTTACGGATATCATGACGACAATAAATTATTTTTATATAATATTTTTATTGCTTATATGCTTAAGATATGGGGAACCCGAAGCTGCGTTGCCTGACGAGGGTGAGCTTGCCGAAGCCCCTCTGGAGGCCTGCTGGAGCCATATGGAAGCAGCCATCAACGCAGCGGCATCGAGCGCCATCGGGTACGTGGACCGAGTTCGACGGAACGGCTGGTTCGACGAAGAATGTCAGGAGATTTGGGACGAGAAGAAAGCAGCGCGGGAAAAGTGGCTGCTGCGCAACACCCGTGGGAACAAGGAGTCGTACAAACAGTTGCGAAGACAGCAAACCCATCACTTCCGAGATAAGAAGCACCACCTGGAAGAGTTGGAGTGCCAGGACATGGAACAGCTGTATCACTCCAACGAAACGCGTAAGTTCTACAAGAAACTCAGTCAATCCCGGACTGGCTTCATGCCGCGAGCCGAAATGTGCCGGGATAAGGACGGAGGAATCTTGACGGACGAGCGTAAGGTGATCGAAAGGTTGAAGCAGCACTTCGACGAACACCTGAACGGCCCAGAGGCGGAGTACCAGGGCGACGGGAAAAACGACTTCAGCGGTATGGTGGACGGCGAGGACGAGCCAGCACCCACGATGAGGGAAGTTAAGGATGCCATCAAGAAGCTGAAGAACAACAAAGCAGCGGGTAAGGATGCACGGAACAAAATCCGGTCGGCGAATCCGAAAATTTTTCGTGATGAATTCGAAAACCATGCATGTTATCAACATCATGAAAAATGTTTTCGATATTGAAATAAATGTTTTCAATATCGAAGCAAACTGTTTGCGAAACCGCAACCATCTTGTTTGCGGCGCAATTAGGTTTTGCGCTGACTCGATTTGGAGGTTAGAAAGGAGTGCACTGTTTACATGGACTTAGCACAGTTCGATGCGGTCGTCGATTTTGTTCGGGGAAATTCGTCGACAATCGACGAAGACCATGTAAACAGTGCACACGAGCTGTCAAATGACGTCACGGTGTAAAACCTAATTTTGTTTAGTCTGCCGCAGCCACAATGCGTTACACTGTCAGAGTGTCAGAATCAGCTGGCCTGCTCACCGCTCGCAAAACAAAAACAAACGACCAAAATCGTTTTGGAATGTGCCTATTTCTGTGGAGGCCAATATTATGGCAAAAAAAAATGGATCCAGGAATAGTGAGTATTTTTTATTCGGTATAAGATTACTGGGATTTTACCTTACTTTCTATTTTACAGAACGAAAAAACATCCGGCGGGGCAGCGGGACGGACAATCTGTTGTCGATCGATCGACGGCCGAATCCTTAGCACCCGTGCTAAAACAACGAAACGAGTGTGGAATCTGCGCTGCTCAGACCAGCACCTTCTCGCCAATTACGACTCCAGATCCGAGCACGTAATCCTGCCGAAAGTCCCGCGCAAGTCCTGAACCCGGTACAACAAGGACGGCATCATCGTCCCGTACGAAATGCAATCGCCCGAGTTTGAAAAGTCCTCGGAGAGTACCCCCGTCGTGTCCGTTGCACCAACCTCCCAACCCAAACGAACCTGCAAGAGTAGAACCGGAGATTGTCCCAGCATGGTAGAAACGAAATATTTGCTGCAGGAGATCCCGAAAATCAACCAGGAACTGGCGGAGATGCTTAGGGCAGGGGAAACTTCGGTGGAGATGTTGGCGACGAAGGCGGCCCAGACTCTCCGGGAAGAAGCCGGAGCAGCAGAACGAAGAGCCCGCTCCGGAGATCGTGGGGAAGCTGAAGGCTTAAGAACAGCAAGCGGAAAAACAAGAAGCAACGCAACCGATCCCCGCGAAGGAGCACAAGCGCAAACGGAAGCGGAAGAACCACGACATGGAGAATCCGAACGACGTTCCCGAGGATTTATCACGTCCGGTGAGGAGGACCGCGGATTGAGACCAAGGCAGGTTGTGGAATAGCCCAATTTTGACAGAGTTGATCAGCGGAAATTCTTGTCTAGCAGATCAAATCGGTGCTGGACTTAAGTTCTTCTGATTTTACATTACTTGCACGCATTCGTTACTTTTCTCGTTTTCTCCACCAAATCGTCAAATTGCAAAACAAACTAAAATAATACAAAAAAAAACAAAACAATAATAATAGAGGAAACATGCCTTAAAAAATTAAATCTAAGAAAATTTTATAATTTGAGAAAATTTAGAAAATTAAAGATTTTTTTTTAATTTTTTTAGAAATTTAGAATTCATATATTTCTAATTAAGAAATAAGAATTGAAAAATTGCAGGGGAATTCCAAAACTTCAAAAGTTGTTCTTTTAATGTTTTGAAATTACTCTGCATTTTTCGAATCTTTTTTTCCCTATTTGTTTTAATTTAGAAATTAAAAATAGGAAATTAAAAAATTCATAGATTTTTTTTTAACTTCAGATGCAAATAAAAAATTAAACAAAAAAAAATCATTTAAATTTAAAAATTTCTAAAATTTCTAAAATTTCTAAAATTTCTAAAATTTCTAAAATTTCTAAAATTTCTAAAATTTCTAAAATTTCTAAAATTTCTAAAATGTCTAAAATTTCTAAAATTTCTAAAATTTCTAAAATGTCTAAAATTTCTAAAATTTCTAAAATTTCTAAAATTTCTAAAATTTCTAAAATTTCTAAAATTTCCAAAAATTTCTAAAATTTCTAAAATTTCTAAAATTTCTAAAATTTCTAAAATTTCTAAAATTTCTAAAATTTCTAAAATTTCTAAAATTTCTAAAATTTTCTAAAATTTCTAAAATTTCTAAAATTTCTAAAATTTCTAAAATTTTCTAAAATTTCTAAAATTTCTAAAATTTCTAAAATTTCTAAAATTTCTAAAATTTCTAAAATTTCTAAAATTTCTAAAATTTCTAAAATTTCTAAAATTTCTAAAATTTCTAAAATTTCTAAAATTTCTAAAATTCTAAAATTCTAAAATTCTAAAATTCTAAAATTCTAAAATTCTAAAATTCTTAAATTCTAAAATTCTAAAATTCTAAAATTCTAAAATTCTAAAATTCTAAAATTCTAAAATTCTAAAATTCTAAAATTCTAAAATTCTTAAATTCTAAAATTCTAAAATTCTAAAATTCTAAAATTCTAAAATTCTAAAATTCTAAAATTCTAAAATTCTAAAATTCTAAAATTCTAAAATTCTAAAATTCTAAAATTCTAAAATTCTAAAATTCTAAAATTCTAAAATTCTAAAATTCTTAAATTCTTAAATTCTAAAATTCTTAAATTTCTAAAATTCTTAAATTTTTAAATTTCTTAAAATTCTTAAAATTCTTAAAATTCTAAAATTCTAAAATTCTTAAATTTCTTAAAATTCTTAAAATTCTTAAAATTCTAAAATTCTAAAATTCTTAAATTCTAAAATTCTAAAATTCTAAAATTCTTAAATTCTAAAATTCTTAAATTCTAAAATTCTAAAATTCTAAAATTCTAAAATTCTAAAATTCTAAAATTCTAAAATTCTAAAATTCTAAAATTCTAAAATTCTAAAATTCTAAAATTCTAAAATTCTAAAATTCTAAAATTCTTAAAATTCTAACATTCTAAAATTCTAAAATTCTAAAATTCTTGAAATCTCGAATTCTTAAATTCTTAAATTCTAAAATTCTAAAATTATTGAATTCTGAAATTCTTAACTTCTTAAATTCTTAAGTTCTTAAATTCTTAAATTCTTAAATTCTTAAATTCTTAAATTCTAAAATTCTTAAATTCTAAAATTCTAAAATTCTAAAATTCTAAAATTCTAAAATTCTAAAATTCTAAAATTCTAAAATTCTAAAATTCTAAAATTCTAAAATTCTAAAATTCTAAAATTCTAAAATTCTAAAATTCTAAAATTCTAAAATTCTAAAATTCTAAAATTCTAAAATTCTAAAATTCTAAAATTCTAAAATTCTAAAATTCTAAAATTCTTAAATTTCTTAAAATTCTAAAATTCTAAAATTCTAAAATTCTAAAATTCTTAAAATTCTAAAATTCTAAAATTCTAAAATTCTAAAATTCTAAAATTCTTAAAATTCTAAAATTCTAAAATTCTTAAATTCTTAAATTCTTAAATTAAAATTCTTAAATTCTTAAATTCTTAAAATTCTAAAATTCTAAAATTCTAAAATTCTAAAATTCTAAAATTCTAAAATTCTAAAATTCTTAAATTCTTAAATTCTAAAATTCTAAAATTCTAAAATTCTAAAATTCTAAAATTCTAAAATTCTAAAATTCTAAAATTCTAAAATTCTAAAATTCTAAAATTCTAAAATTCTAAAATTCTAAAATTCTAAAATTCTAAAATTCTAAATTTCTAAAATTTCTAAAATTCTAAAATTTCTAAAATTTCTAAAATTCTAAAATTCTAAAATTCTAAAATTCTAAAATTCTAAAATTCTAAGATTTCTAAAATTTCTAAAATTCTTAAATTTCTAAATTCTAAAATTCTAAAATTCTAAAATTCTAAAATTCTTAAATTTCTTAAATTTCTTAAATTTCTTAAATTTCTTAAATTTCTTAAATTTCTTAAATTTCTTAAATTTCTTAAATTTCTTAAAATTCTTAAATTTCTTAAATTTCTTAAATTTCTTAAATTTCTTAAATTTCTTAAATTTCTTAAATTTCTTAAATTCTAAAATTTTGAAATTCTAAAATTCTAAAATTCTAAAATTCTAAAATTCTAAAATTCTAAAATTCTAAAATTCTAAAATTCTAAAATTCTAAAATTCTAAAATTCTAAAATTCTAAAATTCTAAAATTCTAAAATTCTAAAATTTTTAAAATTCTAAAATTTCTAAAATTCTTAAATTCTAAAATTTCTAAAATTTCTAAAATTTCTAAAATTTCTAAAATTTCTAAAATTTCTAAAATTTCTAAAATTTCTAAAATTTCTAAAATTTCTAAAATTCTTAAAATTTCTAAAATTTCTTAAATTTCTAAAATTTCTAAAATTCTAAAATTCTTAAAATTCTTAAATTTCTTAAATTTCTTAAAATTCTTAAATTTCTAAAATTTCTAAAATTTCTAAAATTTCTAAAATTTCTAAAATTCTAAAATTTCTAAAATTCTTAAATTTCTTAAATTTCTTAAATTCTGAAATTTCTAAAATTTCTAAAATTTCTAAAATTTCTAAAATTTCTAAAATTTCTAAAATTTCTAAAATTTCTAAAATTTCTAAAATTTCTAAAATTTCTAAAATTTCTAAAATTTCTAAAATTCAGAATTTCTAAAATTCTAAATTTCTAAAATTTCTAAAATTCTAAATTTCTAAAATTCTAAATTTCTAAAATTCTAAATTTCTAAAATTCTAAATTTCTGAAATTCTAAAATTTCTAAAATTCTAAAATTTAAAAAAAAAATTAAAATAAGAATTTTTAAGAATTTTAGAGAATTTTTGACAATTTTAGAGAATTTCTTAGAATTTCTGAGATTTTTTGGGAATTTTTGAGCATTTTTGAGAAATTTTGAGAATTTATAAGAATTTTTGAGATTTTTTTCAGAATGAAATAAAAAAATTGGATGATTTAAGAGAACTTTTTGAGAATTTCTGGGCATTTTAGAGAATTTTAGAGATGTTTTTAGAATTTTGGATTAATATTTAGAAATATTGAGAATTTTTGAGAAATTTTGAGAATTTTTGAGAATTTAAGAAAATTTTAGAGAGTTTTAGAAAATTTTAGAGAATTTTTGAGAAAATTGAGAATTTTTGAGAGCTTTTGAATTTTTTTGAGAATTTTTGATTTTTTTTGGATATTTGGAATTTTTGAGCATTTTCGATATTTTTTTTTGAGAATTTGTGACAATTTTAGATAATTTTAGAGAACTTTTTGAAAAGTTTTGAGAATTTTTGAGAATTTTTGAGAATTTAAGAAAATTTTAGAGAATTTTAGAAAATTTTAGAGAATTTTTGAGAAAATTGAGAATTTTTGAAAGCTTTTGAATTTTTTTGAAATTTTTTGGATATTTGGAATTTTTGAGAATTTTTGATATTTTTTTTGAGAATTTTTGACAATTTTAGATAACTTTAGATAAATTTTTGAAATTTTTTGAGAATTTTTGAGATTTTTTAGAATTTTTTAAAACTTTTGAGAATTTTTGAGAATTTTTGGGAAGTTTTGAGAATGTTTGAGAATTTAATAAAAAAAAATAGATAATTTTAGAGAACTTAAGAGGATTTAAGAGAAATTAGAAAATTTTAGAGAATTGCAGAGGATTTTAGAAAATTTTAGAAAATTATAGAGAATTCTGGAGAATTTTGAAGAATTTGAGAGAACTTTTGAGAGTTTTGTAGAATTTAAGATATTGGTAGAGAATTGTAGATAATTTTTTAGAGGTGCAATGTTGACTCCCTTTTTTTAATACAAATTTTAGGAAGGAATTTCAGGAAGTTTTTAATTTATTTTATTTTATTCTTGAAAAATCGAGAAACGATAATATTGAAATTTAATTTCACAGATCCGACTGCTGGCGGAGATTCTGGGGACTTGTTCCAGGCGGACGGTCTTCTAGTGGAGGCCACTCCGCTCAAGTCGATTCTCGAGGTGAAGATCGGCGGTCAACCTCCAGGACGAGCCAGCTCGCTGCGCGACGCGGGAAATCAGCCAGATCGATGACCCGAGCACGCTGCACCGGTCTCAACACCTCTATCCGAGTGGCCCCGCCGCCGACGTCACCGAGCACGAGAAGGACCTGTACAAACATTACCAAAAAACATAGCTGCCGCGGTGCCGGCCACAAAGACTTTGGCAAGTGGAGCATCAACGAGTGCATTTCGGCCACGCCACCTTCTTTTCTTACTGCTAGCACCGGGACTCACGTCACGGGGAGTAACATTCCAACGGCGGCACCGACGCCCAGCGGTAACCTGCTGCCCCACGGACATCGAGGACGGCCAGATCAGAACAATCGACTCGTTCGAACCTTCACAAGTCAAAGGCAAAACACATCGAAAAAAAATAAAATTCCGTAGTAAACCGCTCACAGAATTGCTTTGATTTGGTTTTGAATAATGATTAAATAAATAAAAACATTGAAACCTCTTCTTCTTCTTATTTCCATCCAAAATTTGAAAAGCAACGGTCAATTCAAAACAGTAAATATTGTAGTGGCTGCGTGCTGCGTGCTTTTGGCAGGCATGCGTTACGGCGTTACGTTTGCGATATCGAAAATCACCGTTTGCGATATTGGAAGCAATGCTTCCTGCTGACGGGTGTAAACGGAGGTTTGCGATTGGTAGAGCAAATCGGAAGCAAAGTTTGCGATTCCGCAAACCGGATTTTGTTCCGTGGGTATCGGTGCTGAACTCATCAAGATGGGCCCGGACAAGCTGGCGGCCTTTCTACACCGGCTGATAGTCAAGGTCTGGGACACAGAACAGCTACCGGAGGAGTGGAAAGAGGGAGTAATATGCCCGATCTACAAGAAGGGGGACAGTTGGAATGTGAGAACTATCGAGCCATCACTATTCTCAACGTGGCCTACAAAGTGCTGTCTCAGATCATCTTCTGTCGTCTGTCGGAGCGAGCAAAGGATTTCGTTGGGCCGTACCAAGCCGGTTTTGTGGAGGGGAAATCGACGACGGACCAAATCTTTTTGCTACGCCAAATCCTCCAAAAATGTCGCGAGTACCAGATCCCGACGCACCACCTGTTCATCGATTTCAAAGCCGCGTACGACTCGGTCGATCGCGAAGAGCTATGGAAGATCATTTACGAGAACGGCTTTCCCGGTAAGCTGATCAGACTGATGAAATCAACGATGGACGGGGCACGGTGCAGCGTGAAGATTTCGGGGGCGATGTCCGACCCGATCGAATCGCGCAAGGGACTGCGACAAGGCGACGGTATCTCCGGCCTCTGTTTCAACATTGGGCTTGAAGGTGTAATGAGGCGGGCGGGCTTCAACATGCGGGGCTCGACATGGACATTGTCGGCAGGACGTTCGAGGAGGTGGCCAGGCGGTACACCGAATTGAAGCGGGAAGCAGAGAAGGTTGGATTGAAGGTGAATGTGGCGAAGACGAAATATCTGCTGGCAGGAGGAACCGAGTCCCTTAGGGCTCGCATAGGACCGAGCGTGACGATCGACGGCGACGAGTTCGAGGTCGTGGAGGAGTTTGTGTACCTCTGATCGTTGGTTACGTCGGACAACAACTGCAGCAGAGAAATTCGGAGGCGCATCATCACCGGTAGTCGTGCCTACTATGGACTCCACAAGACCCTACGGTCTGGTCATCTTTCCCGGCGTACAAAGTGCACCATGTACGAAACGCTGATAAGACCGGTCGTTCTCTACGGGCACGAGACGTGGGCGATGCTCGAGGATTTTTTTTTTTATGTTAAATATATCTTTATTGAACTTTTTTATAATAATTACATTTCTTTTACATGCTAAGTGGTATGGCCTAATGCTCTTCATCTTTGTTGTATTTTTCGTTTTATTATTAACTGATCACATTTATTTTATTTATTTCAAATTGTTTTACATTATTGCATTGAATCAAATACATTTGGGTAAAAAAGAAAAAAAATCACTTTAACAACTTATCCTAACTAAAAACTAAAAAAATAAATTTATTGAAATATTCAAAATCACTAGAACGAGTAAACTACGAACTGTATTTTAAGATGAATGCTCCAAGCGTTCTTACTTGTTCCTGGCGAGTTTTGCAACCACGCAGTGTTGTTGTCATCTCGATGAAAATGTTCAGAAGTTCTTGTGGTGAAAACAGGTCACTACTGCCTTCACCCGTTGGTGCTGATTGGTTTTCCCTCGGTTGCTGATTGAAACCTGGAGGTGTTGAATTATCTGCAACTTTTTGCCGCTGATTCAACGGCAATGGCTGCAGATTTGGAACCACTCGAGCAGATCCCGCTCCTGGTGACGCCAAAGCAGGAAAATCCACGTCCGTGTATGCTGGTGGAGTTTTGCGACGATTTGGTTGGTGCCTCGTCGTCGCTTGCTGCCGATTTTTTACAAACTCAGCTCGTTTTGGGCAGCTTTGATTCTTGGTCGAATGGTCGCCGCCGCAATTGAAGCATTTGGCTTCGATGTTCTCGTTGATTGTTTCGCAAGCTTGTGTTTTGTGCTCACCTCCGCAGGTTGCACAACGACTCTTGATGAAACAGTTCCTTCCACCATGTCCAAACTGCAAGCAGTTCGAACATTGCGTCACGTCACGATGCACTGGACGACAACGTTCCCAAGTCACGATGATGTTCACGGAAACTAAAATCATGATTGAATTTGTATGCAAACTGCATATAAACGAACTTTAAATCAGCGTTATGAAATCTATGACACAACCTTATGAACCTCATTTGACCACATATAATTAATAACACAAATCTCTATAGATTGTATATGCGAATTCCTCATAACCGAGCTTGTTTTCTGCTTATTACACAGTATTTTTCTGACGAATACAATCCATGAGCACCGCATATAAAATAAAATGTATGTTCACGATACTATAGATTTTTGCAGTATGCTTGTACACATAACACTTATGTGCAATGCTCACAACATTTATGGGTGGTTGCTCGATTGTGTGCATAATCCAAGCATAGCCGCTCATTATCAAACAAGATGGCGATAAATTAAACCAACAAAGTTTTGCTTGCGGTTTTCCTTAAATGTAAATTGCAGTTTTGTTTAAAAAATAAAAGTTTTTCACAGTGAAAAAGGCTCGGAAAAAGGTGCATTTGAAATCATTGAACATTTCAGCAAAGGTTTGCCAACTTTAATCATTGCTCGCATGGCAAAATTTGATATAATTTCCTCTTTCGTCCAGCATTTTCCAGCGTCCGGAAGCGCCGCTCACAGTCCCGCTAACGCATGATGCTGGCAAAAAACCGAGTAGCCGGGAGACCGGGAGAACAACTGGAAGTGGCCGCCGCAAACCCTCCTCCGTTTCGTCCCACTTGCCCGCTTCCAGCTCGGCCTCCACGCTCGGTGAGAAAAAGGTTAGCGAAGAAGATCAACATGTGAGCCACCATCAGCAAACCAACGTTCCGACCGCCAACTCGTCCACTCCTGATAAACCCCCCGAGGAGACCATCGTGACGCACGACGACGACCGCGAAAGATCTGTTCAAAACGTCTCCCGGCCCACCCATCGGTCGGCAGCCGGCAAACGACACTCTGCCGGACTTGACAGACTTTAGCTGGGCAGGATCACAGGTGAGTTTTGGAGTAGATGTTGAACTCCCTTAAAATAAACGTGCGTCGTTTTTGTGTCATTTCAGGTGCCACCGATAACGTCAAAGAATCGTTCCGGGGAGGAGTTGGTAGCGATTCGGAGAGAATTGAATGGCTTGTTGGAGAACTTGCCGGGACCGACTCCGAATCCGGAGAAGCAGTTTCGGGCTAATCGAATGCCACCAAGATCCGGCCACGTGCAAAAAGAGGTTCCCGCAGTCGGACGTGATTGTTTGTAAGAGAATATTAATTTAAAAAAAAACATGTAAAATAAAACAAACGTTAGTTAGAAACACAACTTTGTAAGAAATATTGAAAGAAAATTAAAACAGGAATTTAACATTAGTAATACAAAATAAAAGTAAAATTTATTATTATTAAAAAGCAAATGAGAAATATAATAAGAATTATGAATTTTACACATACATATTATAAGTTGGAGCATATTAAAATCTGTGAGCATTGCATATACCGTTCACGTGTCGTGCATATACATTTTATATGCGTAAGCATACTTCAAGTTCGTATCCATGTATGTATAGTGCTCATACAGTTTATATGCAAGGCACACGCCGTTTATGAGCAGAGGCATTCTGCAAAAATCTATATGTGAAACTAATAGCGACAATCTTGATTTTTATTTCAGTGTTGAAAATTGCCCGAACTGCTTTCAGCTCAGACGGCGTTGTCGATCCTTTCTCGAGATGAACCAGGTACAGTTGATCACGATACTTGATGTCCTTGTTGTGTCTCGTCATCTTGAAGACTTCGATCACGTTCAACTTAAGAGTTTTGAGCTCTTCTTTCAGCACACTCACATCCATGTCATACAGGCCTCGGAGGACCTGTTTCATGGGGCGTTTACCTGGATCGTCATGGCTGTAGTATTCAATCTTTGTGTTGTTCAGGAAATCCCGAACGTAGTTGTAATCCTTTCTGGTAGGTAGCAGAATTTTGAGTCCATCAGCACACAAGCGAATGGAAGCTCGTAAAGCACCAGATTTGATAAACCCGGTCAGCCACTTTCGCACCGAATCCGATGACGATGTTTTCACAAAAATGGGTGGCAACTTTTCTCGTCGTTCAAATTCTTCCTTCTCGCTCACGTCCACAGGGAGGGTAGCGAACTGGTTTCCTGACGAATTTTGAGCGTCCTTGCTCAAACTGCCTGGCTTTGCAGGTAGCGCTTCGGCATTCTTTAGCTTCTTCAAATCTGCCGATCCTGCTGGTGAGGACCGCCTCTTTTTCTTGCCGTGAGGCATTTTTGCACTTTTTAAGCACTTTTCAGGAGCTAATATCCAGGAGTACTTCACTGATCGGTGGTCCACAAGGGAAATCACGATGCTCGAGGAGGACCTGGAAGCGCTTTAAGTTTTCGAACGGCGAGTGCTTAGGACGATCTTTGGCGGCGTGCGAGAGAACACTGTATGGAGGAGAAGGATGAACCACGAGCTGGCGCAACTCTACGGCAAGCCAAACATTCGGAAAGTCGCCAAGGCTGGCCGGATCAGGTGGGCCGAACACGTCGCGAGAATGCTGGACGCGCTGGATGCGCGCCAACCGAACCAGACTATCAATCCGGTGAAGTTGGTGTTCAATTCGGAGCCGTCTGGAACGCGGCGGAAGGGAGCGCAACGTGCAAGGTGGTTAGACCAAGTGGAGGAAGATCTTCGAAGTGTGGGGGTTCCGAGTCGGAATTGGAGAGTAGCAGCCCAAGACCGAGTTCAGTGGCAGCGCATCTGGAGACAGCTCATGACCCGGGGGTTGTCTGAGCAGTAAAAGTAAAGTAATAGAGAGTAAGCTTAAGATATGGACAAATTTATATCATTCCCGGTTTGATTTTAAAAAGAAATTTCGAAGATTTTTAGTGTTTGCCTCTGCAAAGTATTTTCAGCTGTTTTTTAAATGTTCCGAAAGATGAAATAGTTCATAAACAACATAACTATTTCATCTTTTGATACTTGAGATGTTTTTTTCTATACCGTAAATCCATAAAAAAAAGTATAAGGTTTTCCTACGTATGAGATTGTGAAGGGTTTTCATTCAGGGTAGAGTAGTCATCAATGAGACACGGGGAACAATGATAAAATGGCTCTCACAAATCGTAGATTCAACCAATCTGACTCATATTTTGGGGAAAATCTGTGTCTGTATCTACTCGATACCCTTCTGCCATAAGAGTGCTTTTAGTTATGGACGCAATGTTATTCGTATAAGTTTGATTCTGGGGTGTACAAGTAAATTATAGCCAAAAAATACATTTTTGCAATTCCGTCGTGAAACTACATGCTTTTCCTGACATTCTCGAACGACAAAACGGCCTTCCTTTCTCTACCAAAAATAACAGTTCAACTTTTCAGCACTAGTATCGAAAAGTAATATTTTTTAATATTTTTTTATTAAAACCGTTGAATTCGCACAAGCATATTTTTCGGAATTGCAAATTAAAGGTAAGAAAAACATGATTTTCAGCACTTGTCGTATTTATCCAACTCGGTAAACCTTGTTGGATAAATGAACGACTCGTGCGAAAAAAAACGTTTTTTTTTTTTTTGCAACATGTTGCATAAACTACTATTTTGCTATCACACCCAAACCAATATTTCTTAATTTTTTTTCGACATTTCATAGGGTATTTGAGCTACAATGTCCTTTAATTAGATTTGACCAAATTTTTGAATATACCCAGGACCCAGATCTGTCTCATTGTTCCCCTCACTTTTCAGCCCATGGATAATAATGAGACACTTTGATTATTATTCAATAAAATATTCAAAATCTATAGAAATCTTCCCAAAACGTTAATTGAAAGATTTAACTTCGTTTAAACAAAGATATAAATATTTTAAGTATAACATTTATCAATAAAAGTTTAAAAATGTCAAAATTTCATTAAAATGTTCAAGGCAAGTCACCTGCAATGGAACAATACTAAAACATTATGTTTTACTAGAAATGTATTGATTATCGTAGAGTGTCTCATTGTTAAATAACTTTGGCTGTAGAAGTCGGATCGATCTCATATTCTGGTCAATGTTACAACACTTTAAAAGAAAGAAAATGCAATAAAAAGATCAATAAAAATGCTGATGAAAAAAAAAGCAAAAGTCATTGAAAGTTAAAAACCAAAAGTGTCTCATAGATGACTACTCTACCCTACTTAGCATTATCAAAAAAAACTGAACCCTACCCACAACAATATTCCAAACATCATCAATTCGTCGTAACTATTCGAATTCAATTGTTGACTGATGTAAAATCGGTGTGAATTTGACACCAAGAAGCGAACGTTTATGCACCGTGTTTCCATGCTGAGTGTTCATCCAGCAGTGACTTCTCTCACACCTCATCGTCGAATGGGTATCGGTGATCCTTTTTATAATTATTACTAGGGAAAAACAACATAATCAGAATCCTGCAGCGACAGAATGGAGAAAATTATAATCCCCGGTAAAAACCCTCGAGGCAATACTTTATTTCACTTTACTGTCTCGATTTATGCACACACACACACACACACACACACAAATTATAGCATGAAATGCTAGATATGTGCACCGTATTGTTCGAATGAATGAGTCCAGCCAGTCCAGGTCCTGGCGGGAAGCGGCTTCCTATTGCCAGGAAGGCGACCTCTTTATTGGCCCAGAGGTTCAAAGTGTCGCCGCACACCGCCCATAGTTCAACATCGCCGATGGCAACCAGTCACGATTTACGGTCACATATCGTTCATATTTATGATGCTGAAATGTGCTGCTGTTGCTCATGAGCGACTTATTGTGAACTATTACCGCCCAGGGCAGAAATAAACTATTGTGACGTTGATTTGTACCGTCCAACGGTCTCAACGATAATAAGTACCTTGAAAAGCACGTTGAAGAATTGGTCTTACATAGTACATCTTAAACGGTTTTATTTCAATTTCGATGCAGCATTTTGTACCTAATTAAAATGAATGTTGCTGTTAGTCAATATCGTCGTTTTCTACCCACACCCAAAAAACAACCCCATAAAGTGATAATAAATTGGAAAAGTAATTAAAACGAAATGAAAAATTATCAGCAAATTTAGTCGCCGGCCGGGACGCTCGCTATCTAAAATCGCCGCACACAAAAAGTTAGAAAACAATCAAGAGAGCATCTGTTGTGGCAATTCATTTTGTTTTCAGTTCTAGCCTGAAATACTCGAAAAAACCCGAAACTTTTTATTCCAAATGGGGTTATCCAAAAACGGTGCGCCACGCGCCCTTCCAGAACATCAGCGGTGAGTCGGGTTAATTAATTTCCTCGACTTTTTAATTAATTGCTATCGACGGAATAAATAATTCATCATCGCGCGTGGTTAGCCGATCGTTTGTGGTTTTGGGGGATAAGGCTTCGAGGATGACAATCTTGGAATCTACAACTCTAAACGGTTACCATCTGATGAGTCCGGTTTGTTTTATTTTCCTCTACTGTCTTGTCATTTTTTTGCACGTCAGATATTAGCCATTAACAGATCATTTTTATGTAAGACTTTTAATAATTTTTAAATCAAAATCAAACCATCCCAATAAACAACCCCCAGGTCTTTTGTGGTCTCTATTGTACGTTTCTGCTCGAACCTAGGAGTCCAGAGGCTTGAATGGGGAGAGCACCCTAACCTCTTTCTACTCTGGAACCTTCCACTCAAGAGTTCAAACTGACGACCTTTGGATAGCGAGTCCAACCGTCGCCAGCGATGCCACCGGAGCAGGCTTGGTTTGGTGTGTTGTTTGTCTTTTTTATAGTAGGGAGACGACTACCACACCTGAAATGACTTAGCGGCCTAACAACCAAGGCCGAGACCGACGTCCCCATCCGATGGAAGGCTGGAGCAGATGGGAAACGAACCCATGATCATCCGCTTACAAAGCGGACAGCCCATCCATTCGGCCAAATCTGCTGCCAATTTTTGAATCAGTTTAAATTAAATATCTTCGTGGAATTTCTAAGAGTCGCAAAAATATTACATTTATTCTTATGTTAATTTAGCATTTTCGTTACAATTCAAATTCAAAATATTTCTCCATTTTTTTTCAGAAAATCAGAAAGCAAGAATAAAATAACTTAAATAAGACATATTTATTGGTAAAACATCAATTTGATTTACCAATAAATATGTCTTATTTAAGTTATTTTATTCTTGCTCTCTGATAAAACAAATTCAATCAATTTATTGTCCATAAATTGTATGAAACTGTTCTTTTGGTTCATTTTGTATCAAATAGTAAAGCTCATAAAATAAGTTTTTTGGGTCCACATACCATAAAAAGTGAGAAGAATTGTGCATGAATTCTTGGATATTTTGCAGTATAAATGTCATAATTCCAAAGGGGGGGCTTATGAGATAATTATTTTTGAAAGTTTAACTTCTGATCTGGAATAAAACATTATTTAAAAACATCAAATTAAACTATTTCCTCGGGTTGTCACGAGCCTTAGTTCAAGCACAATCTGAAACTCTTGCAAAACTGCATAAAACCTAACATATATGTTAAACTTATGCTGGGACTCGTGGTTTAGGGGTAAGCGTGGTTGCCTCTCACTCAGTCGGCCTGGGATTGGTCCCAGGAGATCCCAGTGGCATTTTTCGAGACGAGATTTTTCTGACCACGCCTTCCGTTGGACGAGGAAGTAAATGTTGGCCCCGCTGCTGTAGAGCGAATAATTTGATTTTTTTTATATGTAGATTTTTTTTTCTTTTGTGCTTTTTTATCTAGAACATTATTAACTTTTTAAAAATTATGATTGGTGCAATTGCTTGAAAAAACTAGAATATCGTCGTTGTTGTGCATTTTTAACCAAATTCAATGTCCTTTTTTTGTTACCGTCATCAGGGGTGACATTGGGTCTGGGGGGTGAGATTGGGTCATACAAATTTCAGCATTTTTGTATGACCCAATGTCACCCCTCATGACGATGCTTACATTTTGCAAAGTTTTATGAAAGGTAAAATGAAAACTTTAATAAATTAATTGTTCATTTTGAACAGAGGCTAAATTTTTCCTTCCACAAGTCTAGTCCATTCCATTGAAATTGCTTTTGAAGAGAAGCGATGTTACTAGTCATTTTATTTTCCACTTTTCTGAATGCATATACATCATCGTCGGGCTGGGATTTGGTGGTCGCACCATTTTTGCTTCGCTCCACACACTTTCAGTTTGAAATACCTTTCAAACCACAGCGCACTTCAGCTTTTACTACAATTGTGTGTGCCAGGACCTGGGAGGGAGGCATTTTAGAGAATGAGAAAAGCTGCTTCGGCAAGAAGGGAGGACCAGCAGCATCCGTGGGGAATCCAAACCAACTGGAAGAACTGGAATTCGGGGAGAGAATCCGAATATGATAAATCCATTCAGAATTGCATGTTAGTCGCTGTTGAATGCCTTTTTCATCCCTCCACTCCCCCCTAATTCCACCAACTCACTAGAGAAGGAAAATCGCTCACAGTTGTCTGAGTTGGATGCTGGATTGGGGTGGATCTGAATATGTTGGATGGTGTAGGTTAAAATACAATGCATGGTGATGCAACGTACAACGAGGAGGAGGAAGGATAAAAAAGAGGAAAGCATTTTTATGTTTTGATTACTTTTCTACTGCTCAAGTTGAGTGGCGAGGGTGATTATGAGCAGAGAATTGCAAGTATTTAATGGTAAATAAATCATTTGAGGATTGCGATCATGAGGTGGTTTAAGAGTTTTGGTGTTTTTTTTTGCGAGTAATTGTTTGGTGAATAGGAAATAAGAGAGCAGCAAATTAAGAAATGAGTGGTGCGCTATTAGTGAGGAGAGTGTTTTATCAAAAGGGTGGTTTTGGCTGTGGTCCTGATCTGAGATATAGGGCTTCCGAGATATATTGATGCAAAAGTCCCTGATGCGCGTGCATGTTGCTCAATTCCCTGGTGCATTGTTCGGACGATGAAAGATGCGGTGACACAGCGAGATCAATGATTGGGCATTTATATCAATTTCACCCGCCAATTCTGGACAAAAGAATCTGAACTGCTAATCAAGAACTATCACTTTTATGAAGAATGTGTCGCAATAGGAACGTTTCCAATTCGTTTTCCCAGTTTTGTTACATTCGAAATCGAAATAAAGATTTTCAGACAAATTTAAGCTTGATTTGTAAATAAAAATACAATCAACTTTAAAAAGTCAGACACATGCTTTTCTTTACTTGTTCTTTTTTGCATAATTCTTGCTGGAATTTTAAATCTTGTTATTCTCTTCCCAAAAACTGAACTCTCTCTGTGTCTTTATTTAAGGGACCGTCGAGAGCGTTAAGTAAAATATTGAACGAAAAATCTAAGCATGCTATTTGAAGGGACTGAAATTCATTGCCAGATGGAGCTTTATTGATATCGAGAAGATCGACAACATGTATTATGGTTTCAGATAATAACTTAAGAAAGTTTAACTGCTGGAATTTTAAAAGTATTTTTTTTCTCTTTGCTTGAATTGTGCAACACGACCCTCTTCGCGGATTTTTAACAGGCCACATTTTTGAAAGGATTCTTTTGTATAATACGGATTTGTACAGAATTTAAAAGATGACAAAAACAACTTTTTTTTCAATTGGATTGCTTTTATGTGGAAAAAAAAGGATTTTTAATTAGACATTTACATTTAACTACTAACTGTTTAAATTTAAAAGGATAATTTGGATAGTTTTTCGGGTTTTCCTCAGTTCAAAATTGGTAATCAATAATTGTTCTTTTCAAATTCCTTATAAAACATTATTTATCCAATTATCTTATTGCAATTCGCATTCGCACGGGTTCCTTATAGCCAGTTATAAAATGAAACCAAGGTTTAACTCATACAACTTTGATAGTTAATGTTTAAAAAACGATAGGCCCGTGCGAATGGGGTATTAAGTAGCGATTCTCAAATGGAGTAAAGGGCTTTTTAGTTTAACATAATAGCGGCTTCAGAAAAACGACTATTAACTGTAACTTGTGGCAAACTTTTGTCTGCAACAAGCTCGGTGTAATTATTATCAGTCGTTTTTTTTTTATGAAATACGGAGCTTTGTATTTTTTGCCATCAAATCTCATGATAATCAAGTTATTGAAATGTTGCTCTCCAGAGTTTAAGTACATTTCCATTTTAATATTTTTTCTTGAGTTGTATTGTGAACAAAGCATTCTCTCTAATCGTTCAAACAGGTTCAACCTGCAACGTTATGACATGGTTTCAATTCGCGGTAAAAACCTTTCCATTGAATTGCAAACACAGTGATGCAGAAGGGCCACCAGGCGAATGTTGTAAAGCAGAACACATCCTCGTCATTCAACAGGACCCAACCAGCCAGCAGTCAGTGTCAATAGACATAAACGCGTAAATAGGGCATTCGCCAAGTGAACACAACAATAAATAAAAAAAAGTGTCGAAGGAACCGGGAACGAGAGCACGGCTACGGGACGTGCATTAAGCGACAACTAAAACAACTGTGTGGTAAAAAATAATAGACTTGTCACACAATTCTTCATTATGTCTAAGGGGGTGACACATCAGCGAAAGCACATCGTTCTTTCTGTGGGTATCTACCTCCGTAGGACATTTACGTTGTTCCACGAGTAACGGGACAGATGGATAAAAATGTGCCTCCTCTCCTGATGGTGGTGGCCACAAACACGAAAATAGAAAAGAATAAAAAAAAAAGTAGCACACCACACACCATACCGCTTTAGACCTATTGCAATCTATTAAATGATACGAAACATGCTGCTAAATGGCACACAAACAATAATAACAATAAAATGTAAAGCAATCTATTATCATCAAAATGTCGGTGGTGGGTGAAAATGCTGCTGCTGCTGCTACTCTTGTTTCTGGGTTTTTGTTGAAATCATGCGAAATGGAACATGTCGGTCTGTCCGATTGTCGGCTTCGTGATGTATGATGAAATGACGAGTTGGGGTAGCTGAAAATCAAGGCTCAAGTTGCGGCGAGATTTTCTTTACTGTTACTGATCGGAGGCAGGGAAGAGCTGGAAAAATTGTTTTGAACATTACAATACAAATAAAAATCCAAAAGTTATTGAAACCTGCCAAAATAGCAGTTGCAAAAAGAGGATTTTTCAGCACGAGTCGTACATTTATCCAACGAGATTCACCGAGTTGGATAAATACGACGAGTGCTGAAAAATCAAGTTTTGCAACGAGTTTCATACAACAGTTTTTGAAATTCCGAAAAACAGCCATTGAGTGAAATTTTAAGTCAAATTTTCGTGAAGAGATTTGCCTGATCACGCCTTCTATCGGATGGGGAAGTAAAACGTCGGCCCATTTGCGTAAAAAAGGCTATGGGTGACTCACCACACATAACCTTCGGACGCCTAGAAATGAACAGAAACTTGCAACAGAGCCCACAAAAGACCCGGGGGTCGTTAAAGTGGATTGCTTTGCTTTTGAGCAATTCTCTACCAAAACCGGAAATGGATTTTATTTGTATTTTTTGATTTGGCTCAAACTTTGTGGGGGCCTTCCCTATGACCAAAGAAGCCATTTTGCATCATTAGTTTGTCCATATAAATTTCCATACAAATTTGGCAGCTGTTCATACAAAAATGGTACGTATATATTCGAAAATCTGTAACTTTTGAAGGAATTTTTTGATCAATTTGGTGTCTTCGGCAAAGTTGTAGGTATTGTTAAGGACTATTTAGAAAAAAATAGGTACACGGAAAAAAAATTTCCCGATTTTTTTATTAACTTTTTTTTCACAAAAACTCAAATTCCCAAAATACGTATTTTTTGATTTTCGAGATTTTTTTATATGTTTTAGGGGACAAAAATCCGCAACTTTTGAGCTATAGAGAAACATGGTCAAAAAATCTGCCGCCGAGTTATGATTTTTTGAAAAACTGGTGATTTTTGGAAAAAAAATCGAAATGTCATACATAAAATTTTTTTGACCTCATTTTTTAATGCAAAATTGAATTTGCAATCGAAAAGTACTTCACAGATTTTTTGATAAAGGGCTCCGTTTTCAAGATATAGCCACCGAAAGTTTGATTTTAGCGAAATATTTGCAGTTTTTCAATTTTTAAAAATAGTGACCATGAGTGACCATTTCTAAAAATATTTTTTTTGAAAAGTTCAGAAAATTTGCTATAAAATTGTCTAAGAGACATTGAAGATTGGACCTCTGGTTGTTGAGATACAGCGGCTTAAAGAAAAAGAAACACGAAAATTGAAGTTTTCTAAGTCTCACCCAAACAGCCCACCATTTTCTAATGACGATATCTCAGCAATTAATGGTCCGATTTTCAATGTTAATACATGAAACATTCGTGAAATTTTCCGATCTTTTCGAAAAAAATATTTTGAAAAAAATTAAATCAATACTAGCATTTTTAATGGGCATAATATTCAAAGTTTGGCCCTTTTAAAATGTTAGTCTTGATTTAATTTTTTTCAAAATATTTTTTTTCGAAAAGATCGGAAAATTTCACGAATGTTTCATGTATTAACATTGAAAATCGGACCATTAATTGCTGAGATATCGTCATTAGAAAATGGTGGGTTGTTTTGGTGAGATTTAGAAAACTTCAATTTTCGTGTTTCTTTTTCTTTAAGCCGCTGTATCTCAGCAACCAGAGGTCCAATCTTCAATGTCTCTTAGACAATTTTATAGCAAATTTTCTGAACTTTTCAAAAAAAAATATTTTTAGAAATGGTCACTCATGGTCACTATTTTTAAAAATTGAAAAACTGCAAATATTTCGCTAAAATCAAACTTTCGGTGGCTATATCGTCACTTCTGTGCTATCTTGTGACAAACGCCATTTAGTACTTTTCGAGTAAATCGATTTTTAAAGTTTAAAGTTGAATATTTTCACATCAGTTACTGATAGAATCATTCAGAATGAAGCGATCGGACCGTACACTATCACTCAACAAATGCTCCAAGTATGAACTCATTTAGTAACACCTACTAAAAGATATAGTACAGAAAGTATACAAAAATCAGAAAAGCACGTGTCACAAGTGTGCCCTGAAAGTAAAAAATGTACTACGTGTCACAAGTGTGCCCAAAATTCCCATACAAACTAAGTTAACATTAAATTGATGTTTTTATGAACTTAAACAATATTATTTTTAAATCCAATGTTGTCATTCATCAGAAACTATTTAAATTTGAATTATTTGGAATAAAAGGTTAAAATTTTCCCGATTTTCTTGGATTTTCCAGCTATTTTCGTGATTGCTGGTAAAATGGCTCTATAAGCAATTTTAATCAACTAAATTAATACAAAAATTATTGAAAAATACCAGAAATCAAACCATTAACACGCTTTAAACAAATACAATCAAAAGAAAGTTGGAAAAATCAAGAAAACCCCTGAAAATCAACGGTTTTTCCCCATATCCGAAAAGCACAGACAACAACCCCGGATGGAAAATTATTTCATTCTAGACACGAACCTTTATGATTTATGGCAGATCAACGTCCCGGTCGGAAAAAAATCTGGTAAATTTGAGTGTCTGGCGCAGGCGGACGTTTGTCGTGCAGTTCAGACACACTTGGCACATTTCTTTTAGCCAGGTTTTGCGTGACGCCCGACGAATCTGGCGAAAATCTGGCGGGATAACTCACAGCTGTCTGGCACAAAAACCAATCGGTTCAATCGGTTGAACCGTGCACGACCGGTTTGTTGCATATTCGCCAGAATTCTGGCAACATTCTTGGGCCAGTCGGGGGGAAAATCTGCCAGACGTCTTGCGCAGCTAAGTGCAGCGCCCAAGACAAAACGCCCGCCAGGCGCCCCCCTTTTCCGTCTGGGGTCCCGCTCGGAAAATAATCTGGTAAATTTGAGTGTCTGGCGCAGGCGGACGTTTGTCGTGCAGTTCAGACACACTTGGCACACTTATTCTAGCCAAGTTTTGCGTAACGCCAGATGAATCTGACGAAAATCGGGCAAAATTTCAGCCAGCTGTCTGGCAGCAAAATCAACCGGTTCAATCGGTTGAGCCGTGCACGACTGGTTTGTGTCATATTCGCCAGAAATCTTGGCAGAAATCAGGGGCAAATCTGGGGGAAATTCTGCCAGATGGCTGGCGCAAGCCCCCAGACGAACGTCAGAAATGCGTCTGCCATTTCCGACTGGGGTGTAACAAGATAGCACAAAATTTTCGAATTGAAAATGTACTACGTCCCACTCGGAAAATAATCTGGTAAATTTGAGCGTCTGGCGCAGGCGGACGTTTGTCGTGCAGTTCAGACACACTTGCACGCAAAAAAAAGCGTTCCCGTAGCCATGAACAAAAAATCACGAATTTAGCAAACAAACGTGTTCATGGAAACGTGAACAAATTCATGAAATCATGGTACAAAAATCATGAAATCATGATATGCACTTCATAAAGTTATGAACTAGTTCACGACGCTGTGATCCGTGTTTAAAGACGATAAGTTGCGTTACTTTTTCAAAGTCGACCAGTAACGCTTGGAAACAAAACAGACAAGTTTTGACGTGCTGACCAGCTGATTGGTTGAATTGGTTTGTGTATTTATTTTCAAAAAGATTATCGAAGAAGTTTGATTTACAAATGAATGTTGTAGTTTTGTGAGTGGATTTTCGACCGTTCGGCTTCGGGGCGGGTGGTTCTGGTAAGTTTTGTGAGGGGTCATTACCCACAAGGACTCATGCATGTGTTTTTTTTGGAGAGGAGGGAGAAAAGCAACACAGGGAGAGGATGGGGGGTTGGGTTGGAGGGTACTTCAAACATTTTAAGCATTTCGATAAATTCAAGTTCATTCCAAGTTTTTCAAGTAATTCAAGTAAGAACATGAATTCAAGTAAGAACATGAATTCAAGTAATTCAAGTAATTCAAGTTATTCAAGAAATTCAAGAAATTCAAGAAATTCAAGAAATTCAAGAAATTCAAGAAATTTTAAAAATTCAAGAATTAAAAAAATTCACGTCTAAAAATAAGTTTAATGCAGATACAATTGTATTTTTGTATTTTTGTATTTTTGTATTTTTGTATTTTTGTATTTTTGTATTTTTGTATTTTTGTATTTTTGTTTTTTTTTGTATTTTTGTATTTTTGTATTTTTGTATTTTTGTATTTTTGTATTTTTGTATTTTTGTATTTTTGTATTTTTGTATTTTTGTATTTTTGTATTTTTGTATTTTTGTATTTTTGTATTTTTGTATTTTTGTATTTTTGTATTTTTGTATTTTTGTATTTTTGTATTTTTGTATTTTTGTATTTTTGTATTTTTGTATTTTTGTATTTTTGTATTTTTGTATTTTTGTATTTTTGTATTTTTGTATTTTTGTATTTTTGTATTTTTGTATTTTTGTATTTTTGTATTTTTGTATTTTTGTATTTTTGTATTTTTGTATTTTTGTATTTTTGTATTTTTGTATTTTTGTATTTTTGTATTTTTGTATTTTTGTATTTTTGTATTTTTGTATTTTTGTATTTTTGTATTTTTGTATTTTTGTATTTTTGTATTTTTTGTATTTTTGTATTTTTGTATTTTTGTATTTTTGTATTTTTGTATTTTTGTATTTTTGTATTTTTGTATTTTTGTATTTTTGTATTTTTGTATTTTTGTATTTTTGTATTTTTGTATTTTTGTATTTTTGTATTTTTGTATTTTTGTATTTTTGTATTTTTGTATTTTTGTATTTTTGTATTTTTGTATTTTTGTATTTTTGTATTTTTGTATTTTGTATTTTTGTATTTTTGTATTTTTGTATTTTTGTATTTTTGTATTTTTGTATTTTTGTATTTTTGTATTTTTGTATTTTTGTATTTTTGTATTTTTGTATTTTTGTATTTTGTATTTTTGTATTTTTGTATTTTTGTATTTTTGTATTTTTGTATTTTTGTATTTTTGTATTTTTGTATTTTTGTATTTTTGTATTTTTGTATTTTTGTATTTTTGTATTTTTGTATTTTTGTATTTTTGTATTTTTGTATTTTTGTATTTTTGTATTTTTGTATTTTTGTATTTTTGTATTTTTGTATTTTTGTATTTTTGTATTTTTGTATTTTTGTATTTTTGTATTTTTGTATTTTTGTATTTTTGTATTTTTTTATTTTTGTATTTTTGTATTTTTGTATTTTTGTATTTTTGTATTTTTGTATTTTTGTATTTTTGTATTTTTGTATTTTTGTATTTTTGTATTTTTGTATTTTTGTATTTTTGTATTTTTGTACTTTTTAATATAGCAACTTCTACGTGACTTTGGGCCATGGTTCGTTGACATTACATTAAATGGTCGTAATTTTTAATTTGATGAATTTTGATATGTCACATGTCATGGTTCCTTGCAAATTCCGAAGTGTCCCCAAATGGCCACCGGTTACCGGTGACCCGTTCCGAAGTGGCCAGGTTGGACCAGAGAACGTTGGTATCACATAAAATGGTCATAGTTTTTAATTTGATGAATTTTGATATGTCACATGACATGGTTCCTTGCAAATTCCGAAGTGTCCCCAAGTGGCCACCGGTTACCGGTGACCCGTTCCGGAGTGGCCAGGTTGGGCCAGAGGACGTTGGCATCACTTGTAATGGTCATAGTTTTTAATTTGATGAATTTTGATATGTCACATGACATGGTTCCTTGCAAATTCCGAAGTGTCCCCAAGTGGCCACCGGTTACCGGTGACCCGTTCCGGAGTGGCCAGGTTGGGCCAGAGGACGTTGGCATCACTTGTAATGGTCATAGTTTTTAATTTGATGAATTTTGATATGTCACATGACATGGTTCCTTGCAAATTCCGAAGTGTCCCCAAGTGGCCACCGGTTACCGGTGACCCGTTCCGGAGTGGCCAGGTTGGGCCAGAGGACGTTGGCATCACTTGTAATGGTCATAGTTTTTAATTTGATGAATTTTGATATGTCACATGACATGGTTCCTTGCAAATTCCGAAGTGTCCCCAAGTGGCCACCGGTTACCGGTGACCCGTTCCGGAGTGGCCAGGTTGGACCAGAGAACGTTGGCATCGCTTATAATGGTCATAGTTTTTAATTTGATGAATTTTGATATGTCACATGACATGGTTCCTTGCAAATTCCGAAGTGTCCCCAAGTGGCCACCGGTTACCGGTGACCCGTTCCGGAGTGGCCAGGTTGGGCCAGAGGACGTTGGCATCACTTGTAATGGTCATAGTTTTTAATTTGATGAATTTTGATATGTCACATGACATGGTTCCTTGCACCGGTTACCGGTGACCCGTTCCAGAGTGGTCAGGTTGGGCCAGAGGACGTTGGCATCACTTGTTATGGTCATAGTTTTTAATTTGATGAATTTTGATATGTCACATGACATGGTTCCTTGCAAATTCCGAAGTGTCCCCAAGTGGCCACCGGTTACCGGTGACCCGTTCCGGAGTGGCCAGGTTGGGCCAGAGGACGTTGGCATCACTTGTAATGGTCATAGTTTTTAATTTGATGAATTTTGATATGTCACATGACATGGTTCCTTGCAAATTCCGAAGTGTCCCCAAGTGGCCACCGGTTACCGGTGACCCGTTCCGGAGTGGCCAGGTTGGGCCAGAGGACGTTGGCATCACTTGTAATGGTCATAGTTTTTAATTTGATAAATTTTGATATGTCGCATTACATGGTTCCTTGCAAATTCCGAAGTGTCCCCAAGTGGCCACCGGTTACCGGTGACCCGTTCCGGAGTGGCCAGGTTGGACCAGGTTCCGTCGGCATTGCTCCAATAAAGCAGGTTCTTAGTATCTTTCATCTGCGGCCAAAAAATCCAAAATCGGTTAAATTATCTAATTTTGGTATGCGAATAACTGATTGCAGATAAATATATCCGTACCCGGGCCAAAATTAAATAGTTCATCACGTAATAATTGAATGATACCCTGCAACTGTCACTTTTCCGTATAAGGATTTCTGAACGTTCTTCGCCTCTGTTTCAAAGCTGTGGCAACGCCCACAAAATTCCCCCGAAGAAAAAAATCATGCTTTTTGTTCGCATGAGCGTGAACAAATGTATGATTTGTTTCCCATTACCATGAACGAAGTTTATGAATACGAGATCAGGAAAAACGTAACCAGACCTGGCGTTACGGTTTTTCGTGAACAAACGTTCATGGAAATCGGTTGCAATCATGCATTTGTTCACGGTGCAAAATCTTATCATAAAATTTGCTTTGTTTCCTATTTTCATGGTACGTTGTTCACGTTTACGCGAACGGACTTTTTTGCGTGTGGCACACTTATTCTAGCCAAGTTTTGCGTAACGCCAGACGAATCTGGCGAAAATCGGGCAAAATTTCAGCCAGCTGTCTGGCAGCAAAATCAACCGGTTCAATCGGTTGAACCGTGCACGACCGGTTTGTGTCATATTCGCCAGAAATCATGGCAGAAATCTGGGGCAAATCTGGGAGAATTTCTGCCAGATGGCTGGCGCAAGCCCCCAGACGAACGCCAGAAATGCGTCCGCCATTTCCGACCGGGGTGTTACAAGTGTGTTCCTTTGTTACGGTGTAATGAATATTGCGGGGTAACAATGTACGGTGTGACCAAACTACGGTGTAACGAATGTTACGGTGTAAGGAATGATGCGGTGTAACGGTGTAACGAATGTAACGGTGTAACGGTGTAACCAATGTTGTGATGTAACAATTTTATGGTGTAATAAAACTACGGTGTGAAGAAATGTTGCGGTGTAACAATGTTACGTTGTTACAATGTTACGGTGTAACAATGTTGCGGTGTAACAATGTTACGTTGTTACAATGTTACGGTGTAACAATGTTACGGTGTAACAATGTTACGGTGTAACAATGTTACGGTGTAACAATGTTACGGTGTAACAATGTTACGGTGTAACAATGTTACGGTGTAACAATGTTACGGTGTAACAATGTTACGGTGTAACAATGTTACGGTGTAACAATGTTACGGTGTAACAATGTTGTAACAATGTTACGGTGTGACCATACTACGGTGTAACGAATGTTACGGTGTAACGAATGTTACGGTGTAATGAATGTTATATTAGCCTGTCCCATTTTGAGGTCATGTCGAGGAATTTCAGGTGCTCACTTCTTAAATGATAGATTATGATGTTAGGAACAATGTTTTCTTAGACAAGAAAAAATAATAAAATACTTTCTCGCACCCCCTAGTCGATTTACTGAAAAAAGTCACTTTTTTGAACAAATTTTCTAAAATCGCTTGGAATCAGTACAAAAACTGTTTCGATCAGGTGTGTATTATCTTCAAACGATAGGTTTTTGTCCATAGATTAAGATGCACTATCAATATTGGACCAAAATTTAAGTTTTCGGACTCTCCCAGGCGGATTTGTGTCGAAAAAATCGATTTTTTTCGAATTTTTTTTCAGAAATGTTCATTTAATTTAGGGTAGCCTATTTTTCCCAGTAAAACCAATACATGCAGCTTGTAGGAAATTTAATGGCGAACATTTTTCCCTCTGAGAAAATGCAATTTCGACACTCCAGAGCCGAGATATTTGAGTTTTAGTGAGGAAAAAAGTGCCAATTTTCAAAATTTCTCAGAATTCAGAAGCAAGGCCTACTAATTACACGATGTAGCAAGCATATGTCTCAAAGGTCAGGGTATGCTTTTTATAGTAATTTTGGCCACTAAATCCGAATCTGAAATCAAATTTCATGTAAACAGTGATGTTTTGGAGCTACACCCTTTTGGAATGTTATTTGCGTGTTTAAGAGGCAGTTTTTGTAAATATTGCTCGGTTTGTTCTAGAGGTCGTATCGAGGTGCTCCGATTTCGATGAAACTTTCAGCGTTTGTTTGTCTATACATGAGATGAACTCATGCCAAATATGAGCCCTCTACGACAAAGGGAAGTGGGGTAAAACGGGCATTGAAGTTTGAGGTCCAAAAAACATAAAAAATCTTAAAATTGCTCGCATTTTAGTAAAACTCCATCAATTCCAACTCTCTTAGATGCATTCGAAAGGTCTATTGAAGCACTTCAAAATGAGCCATAGACATCCAGGATTGGTTTAACTTTTTCTCATAGCTTTGCAAATTACTGTTAAAATGGTTTTTTTTTAAACCTCAATATCTTTTTGCAACAGACTCCAACACCCATACTCTTTTAGTTCAAAAGTTTGGGAATTTCATGGACTATAAGCCTACGGTAATAACTTTTTGGCCAATCGCAGTTTATCTCATAGTTTTTCGATTTTTCTATAACAAACATTTCACAACGTTTGTTATTGTCCTGTAGGCATCCATAGCGGCACTTTTTAGTCTCACTTTTGTCATATTCGAAATCCTCGGAAAATTCAAACTTCAATGCCCGTTTTACCCCACTTCCCTTTGTCGTAGAGGGCTCATATTTGGCATGAGTTCATCTCATGTATAGACAAACAAACGCTGAAAGTTTCATCGAAATCGGAGCACCTCGATACGACCTCTAGAACAAACCGAGCAATATTTACAAAAACTGCCTCTTAAACACGCAAATAACATTCCAAAAGGGTGTAGCTCCAAAACATCACTGTTTACATGAAATTTGATTTCAGATTCGGATTTAGTGGCCAAAATTACTATAAAAAGCATACCCTGACCTTTGAGACATATGCTTGCTACATCGTGTAATTAGTAGGCCTTGCTTCTGAATTCTGAGAAATTTTGAAAATTGGCACTTTTTTCCTCACTAAAACTCAAATATCTCGGCTCTGGAGTGTCGAAATTGCATTTTCTCAGAGGGAAAAATGTTCGCCATTAAATTTCCTACAAGCTGCATGTATTGGTTTTACTGGGAAAAATAGGCTACCCTAAATTAAATGAACATTTCTGAAAAAAAATTCGAAAAAAATCGATTTTTTCGACACAAATCCGCCTGGGAGAGTCCAAAAACTTAAATTTTGGTCCAATATTGATAGTGCATCTTAATCTATGGACAAAAACCTATCGTTTGAAGATAATACACACCTGATCGAAACAGTTTTTGTATTGATTCCAAGCGATTTTAGAAAATTTGTTCAAAAAAGTGACTTTTTTCAGTAAATCGACTAGGGGGTGCGAGAAAGTATTTTATTATTTTTTCTTGTCTAAGAAAACATTGTTCCTAACATCATAATCTATCATTTAAGAAGTGAGCACCTGAAATTCCTCGACATGACCTCAAAATGGGACAGGCTAATGTTATATTGGTGGCACACTTGTGACAACGACCATACAAATCGCCATCAAAATATTGGTGGCACACTTGTGACAACCGCCATACAAAACTCCATCAAAATATTGGTGGCACACTTGTGACAACCGCCATACAAATCGCCATCAAAATATTGGTGGCACACTTGTGACAACCGCCATACAAAACTCCATCAAAATATTGGTGGCACACTTGTGACAACCGCCATACAAATCGCCATCAAAATATTGGTGGCACACTTGTGACAATCGCCATACAAATCTCCATCAAAATATTGGTGGCACACTTGTGACAACCGCCAAACAAATCGCTATCAAAATATTGGTGGCACACTTGTGACAACCGCCATACAAAACTCCATCAAAATATTGGTGGCACACTTGTGACAACCACCATACAAATCGCCATCAAAATATTGGTGGCACACTTGTGACAACCGCCATACAAAACTCCATCAAAATATTGGTGGCACACTTGTGACAACCGCCATACAAATCGCCATCAAAATATTGGTGGCACACTTGTGACAACCGCCATACAAATCGCCATCAAAATATTGGTGGCACACTTGTGACAACCGCCATACAAATCGCCATCAAAATATTGGTGGCACACTTGTGACAACCGCCATACAAAACTCCATTAACATTCAAATAGCCCTTTAGGAACACACTTGTGACACGTATAGTACATTTTCAATTCAAAAATGTTGTGCTCTCTTGTGATACGTGGTGTTATAAAATTAGACATAAATGTGTAGTGACATCTGTTGGTACCATACAGTTTTATAGCTTGCTTTTGCCTCTGCACGTGTCACAAGATAGCACAGAAAATTTGTTGAGAAACTGGTCTATGTCACAAGTGTGCCCAACGATATCCCGGAAACGGAAACGAATTTCAAAAATCGGGTGATGGCATCTTGTAGCGTTTGTTAAGTTTAATGAAACGCCATCATTAACTCATTTTCGACCAAAATGGCGTTTGTCACAAGATAGCACAGAAGCGACGATATCTTGAAAACGGAGCCCTTTATCAAAAAATCCGTGAAGTACTTTTCGATTGCAAATTCAATTTTGCATTAAAAAATGAGGTCAAAAAAATTTGATGTATGAAATTTCGATTTTTTCCAAAAATCACCAGTTTTTCAAAAAATCATAACTCGGCGGCAGATTTTTTGACCATGTTTCTCTATAGCTCAAAAGTTGCGGATTTTTGTCCCCTAAAACATATCAAAAAATCTTGAAAATCAAAAAATACGTATTTTGGGAATTTGAGTTTTTGTGAAAAAAAAGTTAATAAAAAAATCGGGAATTTTTTTTTCCGTGTACCTATTTTTTTCTAAATAGTCCTTAACAATACCTACAACTTTGCCGAAGACACCAAAATGATCAAAAAATTCCTTCAAAAGTTACAGATTTTCGAATATTTACGTACCATTTTTGTATGAACAGCTGCCAAATTTGTATGGAAATTTATATGGACAAACTAATGATGCAAAATGGCTTCTTTGGTCATAGGGAAGGCCCCCACAAAGTTTGAGCCAAATCAAAAAATACAAAAAATTAAAATGGTCGAAATCGGCCGGTTTTGTAGAGAATTGCTCTTTTGCTAAAAAGTTCAACTTTTTAGCACCCATTTCAGTGCTGAAAAGTAGAACTTTTCAGTATTTATTTTGAAAAGTAACTATTCGATTCTGTTATTTTTGGTACAGAAAAGTAGGCTTTTTCGTCGTTCAAGAATGACAGGAAATGAAAGTAGTTTCACGTGGGAATTGCAAAACTAATAGTTTCAGCTATTTGAAGAAAAGCATGTACTTTCATCGGGCAGTTTCTTTAATTGATTTATCTTACAGTTTACAGTAAAGACTAAAACAAACAGGGAGTAAAAATTATTATTACCGTCATCTGGGGCGAATCGGGACTACAGTCTGAATAGGGACAGCAGAGTTTAGAGCACTGAAAGGTTTTAAATTTGGAAAGTATGGGAACCCTACACAGTAAAAAATACTGTAAATTTGGAAGCTGTAATTTTGGAAGGTTGAATATTACCTCTTTTATGATGTTATTTTACCTCAATTTAGACTGAAAAAGTGACATTACACCAGTAAAGTGGCAAAATGACACATTTCCAGAGGTAAAATTACACAGAAAAAAATGATGGTAATATTCATCAGGAAATGGTGACAGATATTGTGGCAAAAAAAAATGATAAATTTTACCTTAGAAAATGATGAATTTTCATCAGAAAATGATGAAATTTACCTAAAATAATGATTAAATTTACCTAAAAACGTTACTTAATCCACCCTTAGGTGGTTGGTGCCTTCCTCACATTTAAAAGTTAATGCTATCCAAAATAGGGCGGACCTTTACGTGTTCTATCAATTTGACTCATTATTCATTCATTCAGATTGGGTAGTCAGATCTTCATATTTCAGGGCACTTATGTGCTTACAACTTATGATAGAGTAGTCAAATCTCCAATTCCATTTGTGCCCGTTGGAAAGGCTTTTTAATTACCTATCCAAAGATAGGTCGCATGATATATTTGGACAACGTGTTCATCAAAATATCTGAGATCCGGCTTCGAAAAAGTGCATAAATAACACTTAAGTGCTTATGACTTTTGATAGGGTTGGCAGATCTTTAATGTTTTGGACGCGTTGGAAAGGTCTTTCGATAACCTATCCAACGACAAGTCGCATGATAGATCCGGACATCGTTTTCATCAAAATATCTGAGATCCGGCTTCGAAAAAGTGCATAAATAACACTTAAGTGCTTATAACTTTTGATAGGGTTGTCAGATCTTCAATGTCTTGGACGCATTGGACAGGTCTTTTGATGACCTATCCAACGATAGGTCGCATGAGAGATCCGAACAACGTTTTCATCAAAATATCTGAGATCCGGCCTTGTAAACGTGCATAAATAACACTTAAGTGCTTATAACTTTTGATAGGGTTGTCAGATCTACATTATCTTGAATGCATTGGACAGGTCTTTTGATGACCTATCCAACGACAGGTTGCATGATAGATCCGAACAACGTTTTCAACTTGATATCTGAGATCCGGCTTCCAGAAAGTACATAAATAACACTTAAGTAGTTATAACTTTTGATAGGGTTGTCAGATCTTCAATGTCTTGGACGCGTTGGAAAGGTCTTTTAAATACCTTTCTAAAAATGTATAACATGCCGCTCACAAAAACCACCCTTTTTACAATCTTCCGGACTTTTGTTAAAATCGTTTTTTTAGCATAACTTTTGAAGTACTTAACTAAACTGCATTATTTTTAATAGCGACTTATGGGACCCCAAGACGGATCGAATGACGCCAAAACGGACAAAATCGGTTAAGCCAATGTTGAGATAATCGAGTGACAATTTTTTGATCAACATCCCACCACACACACAGACATTTGCTCAGAATTTGATTCTGAGTCGATAGGTATACATGAAGGTGGGTCTAGGAGGTCTAATTGGGAAGTTCAGTTTTCGAGTGATTTTAAAGCCTTTCCTCAGTAAGGTGAGGAAGGCAAAAATGATGAAATTTACCGCAAAAATGTTGAATTTTACGAAAGAATGTATATTATTGCATTAAAAAATGTGTAATTTGTGGCTGAGAAAGTGGAAGGATAGGTATTGAACTGTCATCCATTGCAGAGAACGTAAATAAAACATTTGATTCAAACGAATATTTTTTTCATGACTTTCAGGGTACTTTGTGGGCGGCAATCAGTTAGCGGCCAACTGCTTGATCGCTCTAAGGACCCGGGTTGGTTTTTTAGCAAATATTACTTTAAGCACGGAATCTGCGACGGTTCCTGGACGTAAACACCCGGACACACTGGCACCTTCCTCCAAACCGATCCGGAAGTAGCCCCAACACAAACTCACCAAAACACACAACGACGACGGCACAGAATCTGCGACGATTGTGAGCGATCAAAACTCCCGGACACGCGACGATTGAATCACGATCCGACAGGCTTCTGCCAACCACTTTTCAAAACATTGAGTTTGACAGTTGTCAAAGTCCCTGGGTCAAAAGATGATTGAATATTGTACCTAAATTTGATGAATATTACTCAAGTATACGAGTAGCAAAAATAATGTTGAATATTCATCAAAAATTAGGTAATATTACACATTTTTTGTGTAAAACCTGTTTGACAAAAAAAATCGTTATTCAACAATTATAGAGGTAAAATTCATCATTCTTTTTTCAACATTCTGTTTTCAACCTTCCATTTTTACATTATTTTTTCCCAGATGTAATATTACCATGATTTTTTTTTTCTGTGTACTTGACCGAAATGTCAAGCTCATATATGCGTTTATCCTAACACGGTGTATTTTTTCGAGACCTCAAAGATAAAAAAAAAATCGGTATGTCTGATATTTGGCACCGTGACAGAAGGGCTCTTTCCCGACATTTTGCGGGGTATACCGAAATATTTGTTCAAAAAAGTCACAGAAAATCGATGCATTCATGTTGATATCACTCAAATTTCTTATCAATATGCTTTGGGGACACTAACCAACTATATTTGACCTCCAATAACAAAATTCGAACCAAATTTACCAGATTTCTAGCTTTCTTTGAAATTACCCCAAAATCCAAGCTGGAAACCCCGATACGACCGAAAGTAAATCTTTTCTTTGTACAATTTGTCATTAAATTAAAGCAACACATTGCTCGGATACAAATTTGAGCATTAAACAATGTCATACATAGTTTATTACCCAATAGGTTCCGAAAATTATTTTCTCAATCCTCTGCCACATTACACAATTACATTTTAAAACATTTTAGAATCAATCACATTGTAGAAAACAGTTTTCTGAACAAGTTCCATAAAAAAAGTTTCAGTTTTGGTTCAATATAAGCAGAGATATGCCCAATTTCCTGAAATAAATAGTGCCTTTCTCCAAAATTTCTTAATTTAATTACCTTTCACATGATGGGCACTGCCTACTAAGTTTTGTAATGAATGCTATAGAATAATTTTCATGAATTTCGTCAAAACTTTTTATAATTTCTGTTGCGAAGACTTGCTTCTAGTATTTTCTGTGTAACTGGCAACTCGGTTGCGTAGCATAAATTTATCTACGCCAAATGAGGGCATTGTCTTTTGAGGCCAGTTGAACTTTATTGTCCAAACAGTTCAGGACTAGCTCATATTCTTGTTGGTTAGACACGGGAGATTCAATACTCTTGGTACAGATGAATACCGATTTTGTGAGTATATCTATACTAATTTTAATACAAACATACTTAATAAACAATATGCAGCCTTAAAGCTGCTTTTCTAGCTGCTAAAAAGACGGTGTTTAATTCTAACCTCGATGGACTTCCGATCTACCGCAACAAACTTTAAGGAAAATCGTGGTTAATCCTCTGCATGGAATAACATCGCGTGACAGCAAAATGTATGGAGAATCTACCAGATTTGATGACCGTCTCTTCGATCAAGACAGCGGAATATTCAATTCTAGTAATTCTCAGCACCCAATTGCCGATGATGAAATCACACTGGCCCGGGTGAAACAAAGGCTTCTACTTCTAGAAGAGGTAAACACGCTTCGTTTACACAGTATAAAAGAAGAAGAAGAGTTTCAGCTGAAACTGCTGAAATGCGAAGAAGAATTTCGGCAACGCCGAGTTGAACAAGAACTGAAGTTCTTATATGAAAAATCTCAGCTGATATCTGCCGCCGCAGCCGTGAATACTGAACTGAGCAGCGCTCAGGGCCAACAAAGCTTCCCGATACAATCAACAAACGATTGTAGATCGAGCTCACCCACACCGAGTCGGAGCAGTAGCTGTTGTACAGTATATCGAGAACAATACGAATCAACACGGTCAACACCAATTGCACAACACGACAACCTGCAAAGGATGCCAATTTGGTCAGCTCCAGAAGGCGAGGAGGATATCAGAACACCATCGGCCGCGCAGACTGCGGCAAGGCAGGTCATGGCGGACGCTTTACCAACTTTCTACGGAGACCCCAAGGAATGGACATCATTCATCAACATGCTCACCATGACCACAAAGGCTTGCGGATTCACAAAGGAAGAAAACTTGGTGCGTCTGAAGCAGTCTCTACGAGGATCGGCATTAGAGTTCGTTGAGGGCAGTCTACTGCTACCTGCGACAGTGCCAGCTGCGATAGAAACCCTGAAGAAGATCTATGGCAGACCAGCGGTCATCATCAACTCGCTGCTCGAGACCCTTCGCTCTATGGCGGCTCCGAAAGAAGATGTTTTAGAAACGGTAGTTCCATTTGGCATTGCAGTGCAAGGTTTTTGTGATTATTTAGTGGCCGCTAACCAAAGTGCACACCTATCAAATCCATTACTCTTGCGAGAGTTAGTTGATAAACTTCCAAATTATCTGAAGCTTGAATGGGGAAAGTACATAAATGGTTCTTCAAACTTAACGCTCAAAGAATTTAGTGCATTTCTAACCGGTGTAGTGGACGCAATTATAGATGTCAGCATGAACATTAAATTAATGGCCAAAAATAGAGTTCAGCATGCAAATCTGGGTCATGAAAAAGGGAACAGAAGTTTAAAATTGTGCTACTTTTGTAATGCAGAACCTCACAAGATATGGAGTTGCAGCAAATTTAAACAGCTGGTGATTAAGGACCGTTGGAAAGAAGTGCAGCGTAAAGGACTATGCAGAGTGTGCTTGAATAGACATAGGCTCACGCAATGTCGAATTGTAGAGAGTTGTAGGGTCACAGGATGTAAATTGCGCCATAACACTTTACTTCACGATCCTTCGAAAACAAAACACACATATTAGATTAGGGCGATAAACATGCTTCGCCAGTTTCCAGTAACACGCGGGGGAGTGTTGCGAAGACTTGCTTCTTGTATTTTCTGTGTAACTGGCAACTCGGTTGCGTAGCATAAATTTATCTACGACAAATGAGGGCATTGTCTTTTGAAGCCAGTTGAACTTTATTGTCCAAACAGTTCAGGACTAGCTCATATTCTTGTTGGTTAGACACGGGAGATTCAATACTCTTGGTACAGATGAATACCGATTTTGTGAGTATATCTATACTAATTTTAATACAAACATACTTAATAAACAATATGCAGCCTTAAAGCTGCTTTTCTAGCTGCTAAAAAGACGGTGTTTAATTCTAACCTCGATGGACTTCCGATCTACCGCAACAATTTCTATGTTTTAATAAAATATTTTCATCATAAAAAAATATCTTAGTAGGCAGTGCCCATCATGTGAAAGGTAATTAAATTAAGAAATTTTGGAGAAAGGCACTATTTATTTCAGGAAATTGGGCATATCTCTGCTTATATTGAACCAAAACTGAAACTTTTTTTATGGAACTTGTTCAGAGAACTGTTTTCTACAATGTGATTGATTCTAAAATGTTTTAAAATGTAATTGTGTAATGTGGCAGAGGATTGAAAAAATAATTTTCGGAACCTATTGGGTAATAAACAGCTTATTCATTTAATAATCTATATTTTGCATTGTTTAATACTCATATTCGTATCCGGGCAATGTTTTGCTGTATTTTCATTACAAATTGTACAAAGAAAAGATTTATTTTCGGTCGTATCGGGGTTTCCAGCTTGGATTTTGGAGTAATTTCAAAGAATGTTAGAAATCTGGTAAATTTGGTTCGAAATTCGAACACCGGGGGAAAGGGCACGGCGATCAAAGAGAGGTATAGTGAAGTTCCCCATTTTCACACTACCTGAGAAGTGTTTTCTGACTCGGTAAAAAATACACGCGCACGCACACATTTTTATTCAAGGAAACAGTAATAATAAAAAAGGATTTTTTTCAATAAAGATGATTCAATTTATTTTATAAAAAAAACTAGAAGGAGTTTGTTTGTTTTATTCTAGTACATATCTTTAAAAGTATATGTAAGTCCCATTCTATCCAAAGTGTTGACTGAAAAATCCAGAGAGCTATACTTTTTTCTTAAATTTTTAAAATCAAAGCAATTGGACACAAACACAAAACAAATATTTTAATCGGCCTTATTACATTCTATTGTTATTTTTTCAGATGGAAACATATACACTCAAACCACGATGGTTTGACACCAACTGTTGTCAAACGAACGGGGTCACTTTTTAGTTTGACACCCCTTTTACACGAAGTTCACACACACACTACCAAACGTTTGGTTTGATAATGTGCGTGAGCGCCGTGTAAAAAGTGACAGTTCGGCACTTTTTAGTTTGACTTTGACCAACCAACGGGGTACAAACTAAAAAAAAGTGTCAAACGAAAAAGTGACCAACCACCGGGGGTTGAGTGTAATTCAATTAATGATCGCTTTAGAAGCGATATACAGCAGAAGTTTTACCATGTCATTGCAACATCAAATATTATTCATCTTATATATGTGGCTCAATGGTCTAGGGGTATGATTCTCGCTTTGGGTGCGAGAGGTCCCGGGTTCAAATCCCGGTTGAGCCCGGATTTTTTATAAACTGTTTTAACTGAAAATGGCATACCTACTTTCTCATATTATTGATTTATTGAAACTAAATTATTATTTTTATTATTTGTAATATTATTAAAAAGGTAAAAAATATGAACATAAACTTCTAGAAAATTATAATGCTAACCCTTTTCATGCAAGTTTAGTAGCTTAAAATCGCCGATATATACATTTAGCTAACCAGATCTGTATCGAGCTGGAATCAGGCGCTGTGCCAATTCATTTTAATTTCCCTCCAAGCTATTTGCTTGGGCACTTCAACCCCTTATTATACACTGCGTCAAATGCGGAGTGCTCAGCACACCTTTCCTCGGCGGTGGGCAAATGTGTGTGTGTCTGGTTGGTTGGTTAAACACCCTGACAGGCCACAAATTTCAGCTCATGATGATCATGATGGTGATGATAGCGAATGTAGTCACCACCATCCCCCCTTCTCCTCTTTTACTTTCACAATTCAACGCCACTGCTCCTGCAGTCATCGCGCAATTACGCCAGCGTAATACTAATAAATATCAATTACTTTAAAATAAAATTTATTGCTCACATAAAATCTCGCCGAGTGCGTATTTAGTTCAACCGTGTTTCTTCGTTCCGCAATCTCCCGAGACTATCGCGCCACTAAGCGTGTTGTAATGGGTATTGGATGTCTTGTGGAGTGAAAGGAGAATATGAGCAGAATTAGCATTAAGAATTAGTAAACTATCAGAAATGAACGCCAAATATGTTTTTTACAAAATAGTAAAAAATGAAACGTTTTTTTTTTCAAATAATCAAAATGTGATTCCACAAACATTATACCTATATTTCATTAGGATGAAACAAAATGGGTCAACTTTGCGGGCATTTCAGGGCATGATCCCCTAGGTGTAGTAAGTTAGAATCCCAAATATGAACTTGATTGGTTGTGACAGGACCTGGCGCTTTGGCTTTGAATTTTGAAAGGGTACACAGCAACCAAGAAAGTTGTTGTCTTCTTATTTCAAAATTGACAAATTTACGGACCCCATCCTGAAACAAACTGATTGTAAAAATAGGCATATTTTGTTGTAAATCGCTTAGTATACGGTACTTTAGGGGATGAATAATAAATATAGATAGTTCCCGTTGTTTCGAAAATCATAAAGTATTTGTATAAAAAATCTTGGTGTAAAATCTCTGGTTGATGTGCACCGTTAAATGGAATAGTTAAAAAAATAAAAGAGTTTAAAAATTGAATTTACGAGCCATGGTTTCATCAAAAGTTTTTGCGGTGCTGTGTTATTTTTTGCAAAAAAAAAGTTTTTGCGGTGCTGTGCATTGGAATTTCATAAAAAAATCAAAATATTTTTAATCCAGCCCAAACATGCTTAATATGATTACCAATGCAGAAAAATGCATTTAAGATTGTTTTCAGTTGATTTAACTTTTATTTTCATTAAAAGTTTTTTGAAAAAATATTTTTTTGCCCCCTGATTTACCGGACAAATTTTGAAAGGGGGGATGGGGGGTGGGGAGCAACGGTCTAACTGAATATTCCAAAAAATAGATTTGGCAAGAGGAGGAAAAATAAAAAAATCTTCGAGATAGCCCAAGGAAAAGAATAAGCTTGAAGCTAAATCAAAGTTTGTTTTGCCTTGTGACGTCGAACATACAGCAATTCCCCACGAAAACAGCATGATTCGAAAAAAAAGATCTCCGATCGGGCTCAAAATTTTTCTGGGGGATCCTTGGCCGAAATAATTAGACCCGTATTTTTTTGTTTGGCCAATAGGGTGACCTACGCCGTGTTAGGGTGGTTCGAAAAATGGCAATTTTCGTCGATTTTCGCAAAAACCACTTTTTTCAAAAAATCATATCTCCGCGCCATTTCATCCGATTTTAGCTGTCCTAGACGCAAAAGAAAGGTGATTAGTTTGGCTATTTGGGAAAAATAGTAAAACGTTTCAAAAATCTAGATTAACTTTTGAAAAGGTCGTATGAAAACTTAAAATGCTGTTTTGAAGGTCTCGGGATCAAAGAGCCTATGTCTGGAAATATTTTTATCGGATTCCTCCGAAAATTTCACATAGCATATCAAAAAGTGGTGAAGTTATTTTTTCGATACTCTGAGATACGATTTTTCGTAAATAGAAACTGGGTTTTTCGACGCGCCACGCGCGTAAATGGGAAAATGACGAAAACGGCGATGAACAAAAGTTGCGTATTTCAATTCTTTCAATTCAATTCAATTCATTTTTCGGACAACCCTAACACGGCGTAGGTCACCCTTTTGGCCAAACAAAAAAATACGGGTCTAATTATTTCGGCCAAGGATCCCCCAGAAAAAAATTGAACCCGATCGGAGAACTTTTTTTTTCGAATCATGCTTTTTCGTGGGAAATTGAGCATATCGAAACATCAAAAAATCAATTTTGATGTCGATACACTCTCAACTCTGTCGGACTCTAAACAAAGTCGAATGTGACCGACTTCAGACGGTTCAGCCAATGTTTTAAAAACTGAGTAACACTTTTGGCTACACACACATACACACACATTTGTTCAGTTTTCAATTCTCTGTCGATAAGCATACATAAAGGTGGGTCTACGACATGTTCACAATAAGATAATTTTCCTACCAGCATTTTTGTCTTTCTTCAGTGAGAAAGGAAAATCATTCTCAAAATTTTCCAAGCAATCGTTTGAAATGGAGACAATATAAACTCTAACCTTTCAAAAACAATTCCTATGTCCCAATAAGCAACCAGAGGCAAAATAATCGGAAATAGACAAGAACATATTATACTACTTCATCTGACATAAATTACGGTTCAAGTATCACAATCATCCATTCAGCGTTCAGAAGCCTGGCCCTGCTTGCCGTTTGTGTGTGTGTTTGTGCTAATAGTGCCTTGGGGGAGTGAAGAGAGATCGATCGGCAGCACCAGGGAGGAAGGTTACAAACGATAAAAGTCCCTGGCTCTTCATTCACCCATCCACCCACGACCACGTGTGAGTGCTTTGTATGTGTGAGTTTACGATTTCTGCAGCACCATCCCAGCAGTTTCACACACATACAGAGACCCGCAAGATAAAACAATATTTATGTGATTACATTTTGAATGTATGTTTGATATTAAATCGAGGAACAGATTTCTCCGTCGGATTCGAGCGACGAGGGTTGGTTGGTCTAGTCGACGACGACGCGCCTGCAAGATAGGCAACATATTTCCACCCTCTCCTCTGCGGCAAGAACTGAGTCGCTTAGAGTGGTTCTTTCGGGATCAGCAAATTATATCCTCTGCCCATAATTGAGAAATAAACTTCTTGCCATTCGAGGAGGACGAATTAACTCACCAACATTATGTTTGCTTTCGCACCCCCTTTAGGAACCACCCCTGCAACAGCAACCAAAAGTCAGAAGAGGAGCAGCATTACATGGTCGGAAGTGCTTAATGGATTTACCTTTCACATCAGCAGCAGCAGGAGTACCAACACAAGCACAAGTCAAAGGATGCGCCATAATGTGTGTTGTTTGAGATCGTTTTCCTTGGCTTATCCTCCGAAGTAATTCTCAAAGAAAACGCATTTTTTTGGTTTTGCATGATTAGTCTGGCCATACAAACTTGTTCGCAATTTTAAGGAGCAAAAAAAAATTTTGGTTAAAACAATTAAAAAGGAGAAAATTTTCACAAAATTTACTTGTTAGGTGAACATTTAGAGCATTTGTTTTCTCGAGCCTACCGAGAACAAATCCCAATTATGAGCTTGCATGGACGCTGGCTAGGGAACAACTTTGCCGGAGACATCGAAGCAATTCGACCACTTATGCACGCTGAAGCAAAACACTAAATTTCAAATTTCAGGCTTGAGTTTAAAAATTTTCAATCAAAAAGAATTTAAAAAATGCTACAGTTATGCTTCTACCAAACATTTGCAAAATATCAATGAATGTTATGAACATTTTTGCTTTACAAAACTTTTACGTTTTATTAAATTTACGTCTCGCGCTGAAAAAGTCTTCTCTATGCAACTTGTTGCATAAACTACTATTTTGATGTTTTAAAAGTTTAAAGTGAATGATTGATTTTTTCTGCTCTAAATTCCCAGATAACCATTTTCCTTCTGAATGTGAGCTTCTGTCTCTTTTTTCCCTCCATGCAGGTTATTTTCGAGAAGGTGAATTTAGATAAAATTAGAACCAAGCGAAAACGACCCAACACAAAGGTTGCCGTCATGATTATTTTCCATTTTACTCGATCGAATCGGGCGGATGGGTGGTGGTTGTGGAATGGGCGATTCATCCCTTTGGATTTGGCTGTTTTGATAGCCACATGGCACGCAGCAGGAAGCTACCAGCAGAGGGCTCTGAATCGTCCGGAAATTCGATTCATCTGCTGCGCGAGTGGAAAGCGGCGTAGGTGGGAGGAAAGGAAACGATTCGATAGAGGTTTCTGGTACTTGGTTCAAATAAAATGCCATCGTCACATTATCGGTGATTAATTGACAAATTGGGCTGTAATTAAGTTAATTGGCAACTAATGGCCCGAGGAAAGTTCTAGCCGTTGGGGTCGGTTGTCTTCATTGGTTATGTGAGAGAAGCCGGTTTTTTTGTCATCAGTTTTCGACTTATCCTGATATAAAGCAAACAAAGTTATACAAACTGAGATAACCCTTCAGAGATTTAAAACTCAAAAAGGGGAAGGGGTAGATGTTAAAAATATGGTGACACTCTCAATATTAATGATTACTTACAAACATACAATACTGTTCAAAGCCGGAAGAAGTAAATCTTGATGATTATGCCTGCCGCAACCACTTTCAATATATCTTTGGATAAGTCTACCTACTGTACGGATTTTTTCCTTACCGTACAGATTTTTGACACTTATCGCGGTTTTTTAACAGGCCGGAATTTGTGTACGAAATGTTTCGCATAATACGAATTTGTACGGAATTTTTACAACTTTCTAAAAATTTAATCGCTTTTTACCTTCCTCACTTTACTGAGGCTATTAAATCACTCGAAATATGAACTTTTTAATAAGACTTCCTAGACCTACCGTCATTTATACATATCGACTAAGAATCACCAGCTGAGAAAATGTCTGTGTGTTTGGCTGTATGTAGACATGTTTACCGAATCAATGTCACTGGAATATCTCGTCATTGACTGAGCTGATTTTGACTGTATTGGCCTCATTCGATTCGTCTTGGGGTCCCATATGTTCCTATTGAAAATCATAAGATTTAGTAAAGCACATCAAGAGTCATGCTTAGAAAACTGTTGCATAAGTTATAAAACGTCCATGGTAGAAGGGAAGATGTTTCGAAATTAATAACGCCGATGTGGTTTGTTTGACTGTCCAAAACGTTCTGATTTTATTGTAATCGAAAAGTCCCCCAGAGCCTCACACATAAGGTACTGAGGTTTTGCTCACTGAGCAATAATCGAGCTACTTGCTTTAATCGCGGCGAGGTAAACGAAGTTTAGCTTTGTTCGCAGTTTGGGTTACTGTTGTCGGCTGTGCTGACGATGTTGGTGGCGTCGATCAATTATGCGGAAACAATTTCCGTAACTCATATAAATTTCACAATTTGCAAAAAAGGGTGGTTTTTGCATGGAAACCTGCCATATAATATATTTTTAGAAAGGTTCTGAAATGACCTTTCTCGCGGATTAAGAATTTTCAAGATCTGACTTACCTATCTAAAATTACAAGCAGTTTAAAAAATGCTCTGAATTTACATAACCTCAATCTATTTCCCAACGGCGGTGTATGTACAATCTTGACAAAAGTCTGTAGGTAGTCTGTTTTTTTTACTCATCACTTATTTATATTAGGACCTCTTTGGTGCTGCGATCACAAATCTAGGGTTTTTTAATGGTCTTATAAGCTATTGTGTTTCACATGTTTATAGGAGCTTTTCAATAAAAACTGCAGAAATTTTTTCGTGAAAACATTGAGAACGATATATTATTCGTAAAAACAAACAACTTCGTAAACTTTTAAACGTTTAACAAAAATAAAGGAAGAACATAAAGATTTGATTCACCATATCACGGTTTATTTTGTGAATATTTTTAAACGTGCGAGTCATAAGCACTCTGATACCAAAGTTGAATTTGAACGCAAAAACTTCACAGTTTTATAATTGTAAATCCCAAACTGCTAATTTATCTAAATAATTCCATGACAGTTTTTATTATACCATGGTCTCATATCGGCAAAGTGTACGGATTTTTGCTCAGCAAGAGTTGGTAGCCTTATCTTTAGATATGAGTTTAAAGAAATCTTCCAATGGATCATAAATTTATATGATCCTTGAGCCCCGTAGAGCGGTTTATGGCGTAGGACTACGCCTTACTGGAATGTACTGGGGTGCCATTCCATAAAGCTCGAGCCAGGGCCAGAGAATAGTGCGTCAGATTTCAATCGCTTATATCTCCGTTTAGATTAATCAAAATGGCACGTTGAATGCAATATTCACTTTTAAATTTTATCAGAAATTTTCTATTAAGCTTCCATCATTTGCACTATACTTTAACTATTATGTTTCGACACATTTTCAAAACGCATAAAATTTTGGAAAGAAGCGTGCGCTTCCCATACGACAACTTAATGAATGTCGAAACGAAATTAAAGGTTTCCTCTTGAATGTTTGACAGGACTGGACTTTTTTGTGTTTTTTTTTTTTTTGTAAATACCAAACAAGTTTGGTATGTTTTATTTTCATAGAAAAAAAATGATTTGATCAAAATCTAAGTCGTCGTCCGTTCCGTCCGATCATTCTCCGCCAACTCACACATCAGTTGCCCCGAACCCTCTTCGATTTTCTTGAAACTTTGCTATAATGGGTAATTTAGGTCCCGGATCACGATGGTGGCGGTACGACCCCTTTCGTTTTTCTGGATTTTTTTTTTTAAAGGTTAAATATAATTTTAAAATCGTTGCCATTTCCCGTGATTCATCTGAAAAAAATTGAGATATATGTCATGTTTTGGGAAATTATTTGTACTTTACGAATCTGCAATAACTCGGAGCAGTCACTAAACCGATTTTGGTCAAATTTGTTAACTTGTTAACTGGTCGAATTCGACTCAGTTTAGGGTCATATACGTGACAATTGAATGGGTTGAATTCTCGATAAGTAGTTAAAATGTCATGTATTGAAAAAAGTTTTCACATTAATCAGGATGTTACATGAGAAGTCAGAAACATACTCAAATACTATCATGCATAGTTGAGTAGGTAACACTGACCTACAAAGATTGACAAAAATTACTGCGCCGGCTTAACTCGAGGGGAAGCATGAACTTTGAAGTCCCCAGAAAGACTCGCATTTAGAATTTAAAATATCCACAGAAACACTCGAATTTAGAAATTAAAATATGTAGACAGTTCCAAATGGCTTTTCTTCAAAGTTTGTATGAAGAATTAGAGTGGTTTGTCAAGTTTAACCAAGATGCGATTGATTTGGGATCTTTGAACAGACTCTAATCAAAAGAATTGAATTCAAGTGAATTTCCAGCGAAAAAAAATAATTGCAAATTTCAAATGGTATGGAATAGCCTTAAAAAACCATGCGCACCCCCTTATGTTTGCTTCCAGCACAGATAATCGTGGGTACGCATGGTAGCTTAAGGTGGTTCCATACTCGAAATTTACAATTATTTTTTTTGCTGGAAATTCACTGAAATTTAATTCTGTCGTTTGGAGCATGTTCAGGGATCCCAAATCTATGATACCTTATGAAACCGAAGCGTTTATTGACATCAACTGTGAAAAATGTCGAGAATTGATGTAAATAAAAGGTTAGAATAGGTACCCTGTTATTCAAGGAACCTGCGAATAAAGATGGATTATTTCTCAATAATGAAACAACTAGTAGATTTTATATAACAATTTGTTTGAATATTATATTTTGCATACATTGTTTGCTTTCACACATCACACGATCCTGCTGCCCCTTGTTTCCGCAGCATGTGTGCAATGTGTTTTCTCTGGAAATTCTCTGGCTATGTGTAATTAAACTCGCTTCTTCTGCTGGTTGCATTAGTCTACTTATCCGTACTCAAATTAAATGTATATACAAGGTTGTTAAAGTTTCTAACAAAAGCGCTCGAAAACAAGACAAGACCGCCGCGGTAGATTGATTCTGTACACTTTGCAACAAAAAAAGAGAAGTTTTACGGAGCACATGACTACAAGGTAATTTTACACAGACAAGGGTAAGGAAATAATCTGCTGAAGCACAAGGAAAGCGCGCGAAGTAAATGTTTCTAAGGTGATTTTAGATAAAAGTATTTGTGAATGTGTGTGTGTTTTTTTGTTTGCTTGTTTGATATTTAGGAATTCACTCTGTACAGAGTTTCGAGAGTAGGAACTGCACAAAGATTTGTTTTGTTTTTCTTTATTTACAGGTGTGTTTTCATCCATTTTTGGTTAATAATTTGTTGTTGAAACCCAATTTGGGCTGTACCATCGTGAGATATTATATTTCTTACAGTTTTTTTTATTCTCTAACATGCTGAAAAACATTATTTGCCAAAAATTGTAGCCGAAACTGATGGATTTGGAGCCGCTCACATTTAGCGTATGAAAATGGTTAGCTGCTGCATTTTCCCTCGACTTTAGCCACCTCACTAGTATGTACATAATTTCTAAAAGCTAAGGGAAGGGTGGGGAGATCATTCTCTTGTATCATTCCTGCGCAAAGTTTAAAATCATATTTCTCTGTGTGTTTTTTCTTTCGTTTTATTTGGCATTCTCTATTACGTTAAAATTGCTTCACAAAGCGATTCTGCTCACAGTTTGTGGGGTTCAACACTTGGGGAATTTACCACTCTACTCTTATTGGTGCTGCTGCTGCTTTATGTACCACTACTGTGCTACAGCTCCAACTACCACTACAACTGTTGTTGCTCCTGACAGTATTACACAAGGGAGGAAAGTGGTGGCCTCGGAGGGCTTCCACCGCGGCCCGCCGCCGCCGCCGAGTAGTACAGCTGCTGAGAGTGGTGGGGATGGGGCGGAGGCGGTACGAACCCGCCGGCCCCCTCGTGGTACAGGACGGGCACGCGAACGAGACGCTGGGCCGCATGCGCCATGTTCGCCATATTGGCTGCCTCCAGTTCGGCCGCCAGCTGCCGCTTCCATTTGTTGCGACGGTTCTGGAACCAGATTTTCACCTGCGTCTCCGTGAGCCGCAGGGATGCTGCCAGACCGGCGCGCTCCGACGAGCTGAGGTACCTGGGGAGGGGAAAAAAGAGAGAAGATGTAATGAGATGAGGGTAGAAATTGAAAATCAATAGAATTGATTGCAGTTTGAATGCTCTTTTGCGCGCGCTCTGTTGAGAGTGTTAAGTGCGAACTGCTTTTAAAAAGTTAATGGATCCCCTGGTCGAGTTGATTGGAGGACAAGGAACTGGCTGTTTTATGTTGTTTCAGCAGATCGATTATGAAGCTGAACTCCGATTTCTTCCTTTTCAGTAAAACTCTTCTGTTTCTCAACCGAAATTGGTGATTTTGAAAAATCTGCGAGTATCAATCATGATAAAAATTAAACAGTTTGAGATTGTTGCATGAAAAGTAAACTTGACAAAAAAAATACCAATAAGTTTCAAAAAATTAATCGATGACCACCACAATTTTCTTTCAAAAATTGTCCCAGAATTCAACAAGATAACAAAAATTTACTCAACTCAACATGGAAGAATGGATATCTTTAAAACATATTTGTACTCTTTTTAATGTTCATTATGCTTAGAAAGCAACCTTTATCCTTACCTTTTCATATCGAACGTCGACTCCAGCTGGAACACTTGCGCCCTCGAAAACACCGTCCGGGTCTTCTTTTTCCGTTTGGCCTGCATCGCCCCGTTCGAGTTGGGTGACGCCGAGTCCGACGGCCGGTCGCTACCGTCGTCGTCCTCCTCGATAATTTCCTGCCCGTCGTCGTCCGACTCGCAGTCATCCCCGCCGGTGCTGCCGCTGCCACCACCGAGGCTGCTTCCGCCGGAACCGAACCCGTTGTGGAGGCCATTGCCGTGAGTTCCACCTGCCGACGGGTGACCCGAAGATCCGTTTGGTCTGCCACCGCCACCCATGGCTCCCATGAAGGCGGGATGTGGCGGTGGGGTCTTGGAGTGCGAGGGTGGTGGCGTCAGCGAGGGCGATTGGTTCTCCAGAATGCTGCCGGAGGTTTCTGTGGGCGGGTGGAGAGGAGAGGAGAGGTTGACATTAAGTATTAGGATTCACTCATAAAACTTTAAAAATTATTAGATCATAAATTTGAAGCGCTGCAAAGGTCGGCAATGGTTTCCAAAAAAACCAACCGATTAACGAAACAACGATCTCCCCACATAATTTGTGTCATTCAACGAACAGAGAGTGAAAATGCCTTTTAAGAGGTTCTCACCTGAAACTGTCCGATTACGAAGCCATACATCCAAAGTTACCCGTTTGCCACTTGATGGGCTAAAAACTAACCTTACACATAATTCACCACACGGTTGAACTAAATTCGTGGGTGAGAGGGGTCCACTTTTCATACCTTCCTGGTGACGACGTTCCGGTGTGGCCAAAAGTAGTTTGTTGTTTGACAATAAAAGTACTTTTGCTAGGTGAAACCTTACACAGGGAAAACCGTTTCAAATTTGTTGTGTGCAATTTTCTATCCTTTTAGTGGGCATCAGGAGTCGAGTGGAGCTGAGCAGCTTGCTTGCTTGCAACCGGTGCCGCCCAACCGGAACACCGGGCAAAATGTAAAGGTAGCCATTTCTCGGTGCTAAGCTTCTTAGCAGGTCACCTTTTTTGCCGCCGCCGCCGCCACCAATTCTCAAGTCTGCTGTGGGGCTTTGGTGTGGCCCCTGTGTAACCGGCAGCTATTTGCCAGCAGACATGGTCAGTGGCGATGAGACGCTTCCAGAGTGTGTCAGCAAAACGTTTAACACAACTTAATTGGTTGTCGGGTAAATACACTCAGGTCAACAAATAAAAGCAAATGGAGGTTTTCCTGCAGCCTAAGTTATTATATCAAACCTTGTGAAAAGGTTCAATATAATTCAGTTAAATTATGATCGAAAACTAAACAAATTTTATTCATTTTGAATGCGTACAAAATATTAGGTATTTGCAAAAAATGTAAAAAATCTGTTCCAACCCACTCTTATCAAATCAAATGAGTTTCTATCAAATAACTGTGTGAATGTCTGTAACCATAAAATTTTTCATCATCTGCTAAAAAGCATTAAGCAAGTGTTAGATCCAATCAGTTGATCATTTCGACCTTGCGGTTCCCTTTCCCTCTTCCTGTAATATCTCCCGTCACTGGAAAAGCTTTTCGAAAGGGTTTCTGATCCTATTTGCCTTGCCGATCAGTAACTCTCCATCTATCTAGCCTTCTTCCTTCTATACCCGACATTCTAGCTAATTGCAAGGATTAGTTTAGTTGGAAACATGAGTTTATAAATGCTTTCGGGTTCGAGTATTCCGTCGTGGCCAAGCCTCGAGCCTGGCTAAAACAAAAACGGTTCGCGCCCTTTTGCGGCATAAACCGCGACCACCACCAGTAAAACTTAAAGGGTTTCGGGTTACGTTCCATGGCAAACGAGGTTGCCCCCGCATTTGTATTGATTGGCTTATTGCTGCCAGCTAGTCGTCGAGGACAATCCTCAAATAGCTGGTGAAGTTTGATAAAAGAAACAAAGTTTTGGTTGTACCTTGAATAGGATTATTTTATTGTAAAAAATATATCTTTTGATTAATAAATTCAATGACGCATTTTTATCATTAGATATTTATTGAAAAAACTGCCACTTTTTTCCTAAACATAAAAAAGTTACAAAAAGATGAACCCTCACTCACTCACAAACTAAAGAATGATGATTTAAAATCACTAGAAAAAACGAACTTCTTTCAAAAGACCTCGTAAACTCACCAAGGCTGGAATGAATGTGTATGTAAAAATTATAAAATTATTAAATTTATCTCGCAATCCAAAGGTCGTCAGTTTAAACCAGTGTTTCTCAACCGGTGAGGAATTCCCCCCTGGGGGGGAATTTGGCGATTCTAGGGGGGGAATGAGGATTCAAAAGAAATTCAATGTCTTTAAACGTAATGCAAAAAATAAAAATAAATAAATAAATCATTATTTGACGATTCTATGCAACTATCAGTTTCTTTGATTAGTTAGAACGACATTAGTTTTTTTTCCTAACAATCCATTTTAAAAAGTTTCAACTTTAACTGTGTAGTTTGACATTTATTGGAACAATACAAAATGATTTTTTCAATATTTCTCAGACATTTGTATTTTTTTTTTTTTTTTTGGAGACGAGCAATAATTGGACAGTTCTTCAGAAAAAGTTGGGTTTTCAAATATTATTTTAGAGTTTTTATTTTTTTTTACATTTTTTGAGAATACTATTAATAAAAATTGCTGTGAATTTTTGCAAACTTCAAGCCATAAAAAATATGCTATTCAAGTAATATCTTTTGTGAGTTTTTGTCTTATTCCAGACACTCCAAGATTTTTTATCGTTATTTTTATAATGGATCAGAGTATTAGCAGAACACTGAATTGCTATTGAACAAGAGTAGTTTAGTGAAAATAAACAGAAACAAATTTAATAAAACAGTCATGAGATATTTTTTGTTAGATTTATTTAATTAAATATGAGCAGTTAAAGACAAAATATCAAAAATAAAAATTTCTGCGACTTTTAATTCATTCAAATAAATTTAGAAAAAGTACTTATCTCTAGAAATCTTTAAGTGAAATTTGCGTTCTTATAAAAATGGACAGCAAATGTAAATCACAGCGCATTTAAAAAATAAAACCTGCGTTGTCTGTTCTTTAGTTTATTTAGTAGTTTACGCATCAATTTGTTATGAAAATTGCAATCATTCTGTAAACATCTAAAATTTGTGATTATATTTGTGCATTGAAACCAATAACTTCAAAATAAAGTGGGTAAGGGGGGGGGGGGAATGAAGTTCTTGGAAATCAGCCAAGGGGGGAATGGAACACAAAAGGTTGAGAAACACTGGTTTAAACACTGGGGTGGAAGGTTCTTTGGAGTAGAAAGAGGTTTGGGTGCTCTCCCCATTCAAGCCTTCGGACTCCTAGGTTCGAGCAGAAACTTGCAATAGAGACCACAAAAGACCCGGGGGTCGTTAATGTGGATGGTTTGATTTTTTGAAATTTATCCAAAACATGGAATTTTTGATCTCATTCGAAAAAACTATCATTTTTTTTCAGCGATGGTTGAGTTCATTGCCATTTTATTTTATTTAGAAGTTGAATTCAAAATGGTACCTTGTTCTGTACTTTTTAAATTCAAGTCAACCGATTTATGAGACTTTTTTTGTATTTGCTTAATTGGGCTAAAATTTGGGGTCGAGGGGAGGGGGGTCTTAACAAAGATCAAAGAGTCCAAGAATTTTGCATCCAACTATCTATTAGGGTGACAAAAAACTAAAGCTCGCATTAACATCGAATAAAAATCTAGTAAAGTTTTTTGAAACATTAGAAATCCTATGATGGTAAAAACACAAATTTTGGTGTAATTATTTGAAATATTCAGCAATTATCGCACACTTACCGTTGGTGGGACTGTGAAAGGGCATCCGGTGGGCGGCTGCTGGCGGCCAAGGCCACCCGGGAGGACAAAGTGCGGCATACCGATTTGCTATCGCGCTCCACTGCGACATGAAGCCCAACCTGAAATAAAAGCGGGAGAAAGAGATGAGCGTCATCTTCCAAAAGTCTTCTACGAAAAGTACGACCGAACTTGGCGCGGCACAGTTTGCCCAAGGGGCGGAGTAATTAAGCGCAAAGATTCTACAAAATAAACCACTCAAAGTAGTCAAGAGGCCAAACATCCCTCCCTGTGTGCGAGGTTCTGGCGTGGCCTTCCGGGCGTCTTCGAGGCGGTGTGGTCGTCGGTGGTTGAATATTGTTATAATAGATCTTAATGCCTATTCCCTCAAGGATATTAGGCGCACCGAAAGCCAGGGAAGGGAAGAAGTAAATCTTTACCTTCAACACATATTCAGAAGCACTAGAGCGAGTAAATACGCCGGCTTCTGGTTTTCTTTTGGTAAGGGCGCGAGCGGCCGTGATTGCCAAACCATCGCTTCAGAACGATGCTTCCGGAAGGGCTTCGTTCCGGTGGCAGCCAGATACAAGAAACGTTAAAGGGGGAACCCCTCTCGTCAGAGTTTGCTCTCTGTTTAGTTAATAGCCGTCAGTCGTCAAGAGCCATTATCTTGTAATTTTGTATTATTATTCTCGATTATTTTTTTACGAAAGATTCAAACCCTCACTCAACGAGGATAACGTATTGTTTTGTACCCGTTGAAGATTAGGTCACATGTTCGTTGTCGTTCTTTGATCAGAATAACAAGGCGTTTTGATTTGTTATTTTTGAGGGTATTATTGAATACATTGTGCAGTTTAGAATAATTAGTTTTGGTGGATATATTTATGATAATTTTCAATTACATTAAAAAATAAAATTTTACTTTGAAATTTCGACAATATGCAACCCAATTAAAAAATTTCAATAAATAGATATGTTCTCAACAAAATAAAAAAAATCTCTCCCGTGACAACATTCGCGGAGTTGAATGTTGCCGTGACCAGGATTCGAACCTGGGTTACTACGGCCACAACGTAGGGTCCTAACCACTAGACGATCACGGCTATGAGAGATGTGGTTATTGGTGCTTTAACTTGTTCATGTAGAGTTGCTTTGCGCTCAATACAGTGTCAAGCGATCGATAGCAGTATTGTTACTTATTTTGCTTTGGTCAACACCAATAAAGAGGAATGTGCGGTTTGCAAATAAAATATGGTATAGAGAGTTGAAAGAAAATCTAGCGAGTCATTCAAAATGGGCCTACATTGAATAAATCAAAATTTATTTTACTTTAATTGTTTCATCCGATCCAAATAACGTAAATAGAGCAGAAATAATAATTTTGAGATATTGACCATTTCCAAAAACTTTTCGTACACAGATCTTTCTCCGAGCCTTTCACCTACGGCAAAGTCAGTATGAAATACACGAGCACGAGTCTAAAAATAGCATGCACTGAGCAGAGTTGCGCTTTTGGTCAAGTGATAACGCAACAACCAGAGAGAGAGAGAGAGAGAGAGAGAGAGAGAGAGAGAGAAAAAAAAGAGCTAGTGAAACAGTGTGGACATGTAAGTGAAATTGCACAGTAATTATTTGTTTAAATGTGATTTGTTTGCTATAAAGCTGATATTGACTACACAGTAAACAAAATCTTGGGAATATGTAATATTACCTGGGAATGGGTACATCTTTAATATTAGAAAAAGGAGTAATTTTACCTATCTATTATTAAGTACTGATATATTTTTTATGTTTGCGCAAATAAGGACATATAGGACTGAAATTCGTTAATCGATATGTAGGTACACGAGATCACAAGTCTACGACACCTAAATTCACTCTTTAAAGATTTGTATATCTACACATCAAAAGGAAGGCATGGAATATTATCTTTAACTGAGTTTAAAGTTACCAAGTTGACAGATAGTAGAAAGTTATTACCAAATAATAATGCTTGGATGAGAAGGTTTAGTCAAAAAATAATTTATGCTGAGCTCAAAAATAGTAATGGGATTCGCAATATTATGGTTTTTGATTGATTTAAATGTTTTCAAATCATCACTCAAGTGCCTTTTTGTTTAAAATAGGATTCTTCAAACTATTTAACTCATTAGAAAAATGAAAAAAAAAACTCCAGAATTATTCAACATTTTGCGTAAATTTTGTAACAAATATTTTTTTGAAGATTTTGTTGTTCTTCATTGTGAACCACGCTAACCCGCATAACTCCCGCTCTTCCTCGCGATGAGAGCCCTTCCAATTTCTCTCTTACCCTCTCACGATCACTCGATCGCGTTCAAAACAAATCTCTTCCAAGACGCACAACATATGTTTCGCTCTCTTTTGGGCTGTGTGTTTGTTTTTTTTTTTTGCAGCGCTCACACAGATTTTCCTCTCCTTCTTCCCTCCTTATCGACCTCTTTTCTCCCGGTTATGCTTCGCGAGTTCCCACACTTATGTGTGGCGGTTACAATCTTAAATCCGGAATTTATTTACTTTATATCTTACTACTCCAACCTCTTCGTGTAAAAAACTGAATAATAATGTTGGTTTTACAATTGCATGAACGATTTGTAAATCAAGAATTAAAAACGTTACTTAATCCACCGTAGGGTGGTTGATGCGTTCCTCACAATAACATAGTTTTGGTTTTGGTAAAATAAAAATGTTCAACCTACAAATGATAGGGTTAGCAGATTTTCAATCTTATAGTATCATTGGAAGGCCTTTTAATTATCGATCCGGATATTACTTTTATCGAAATATCTGTGATCCGATCTCCAGAAAGTGTATAAATAACACTTAAGTGCTCATAACTTTTAATCGGGTTATCAGATCTTCGATGTTTTGGGCTCATTTGAAAGGTCTTTCAATTATCTAACTAACGGCGAGTCACATGACGAACCCAGACACCATTTTCATCGAAATATCAGAGATCCGGCATCCAGAAAGTGTATAAATAATAGGGTTATCAGATCTTCGATGTTTTGGGCTCGTTGGAAAGGTCTTTTGAATACCTTTCTAAAATATATAACATGACGGAGTTTCTTACAAAACCACCCTTTTTACGATCTTCCGGACTTTCCTCAAAATGGTTTTTTAGACTAACTTTTGAAGTACTTTACTAAACTAGCGGATTATAAATAGAGACTTATGGGACCCCAAGGATTCGAATGAGACCAAAACGATCACAATCCTTTCTTCAAGTCCGGATATAATCGAGTGACATTTTTTTTGTCCACCCACCTACACACATCCACACAGACATTTACTCAGAACATGATTCTGAGTTGATAGGTATACGTGAAGGTGGGTTTACGAGGTCGGATTAAGAAGTTCATTTTTCGAGTGATTTTATAGCCTTTCCTCAGTAAAGTGAGGAAGGCAAAATACCACAATTGATGTGTGAATCTACTCTGAACCCCTACAAAAAGGTCATAAATCAATTTAACGTCAGGCATAAAGATCGATTTGTGCACCACTCCACATCACATATAATGTCACCGATTATGTGATCCCGATTAGAAGTTATTTGTGCAAAACACGCACTCCTGCTGCTGCCGTCCAGGTAAATTGAAGGTGAATACAAAGTTGATTTTAATGCGATTATCGCGCTCCCAGGCTAAGCCGGAATACGTCGTTTTCGATTTTCGTTCTTATTGCACAACAACACTGGAGTGTGTCACTCGGAAGCATTTGTCATGGTTTAGACACACTTTATTTTACCATGAAAAATTACCTGTAATTGAATACCGCCTTAGCATGCTTTATGCTCTCGCACTTTTTAAATGCTTAATTTTGTGGGGGAGACATTCATCGTTTTTCCCAGTATTGAGTTTCACCTCTAAGTATCGATTTTACGAACCAATTCCAGGTGATGTAATCCTCCCCATCAGTTGGCGAACCTGTTCGACGATTAAGCCGTTCCTAATACATGTTCCAGCTAAATGTAGGCCAACCGATCTAACTTCCCCGTATATATCGTGTGACATTCCGACGACGTCAATTGGCTCTTCGGCGAACCCCTTTTGTTACAAATCGTGGTCAATTTGGCTTACATTTTTCTCCACCATCGTGGAAAAACATTTCTACAAGTGGAAAATCAGCAATCGCTCTCTTCCATTGATTAGTTGTCCTCAGCTCCCGGTGTGGCAGATGGATCCGGACCCGGAATCCGCCGGTCGTTCCGGTTATTTTCCCTGCTGTCATTTTTAAGCGGAACGATTACAACAATAGACTTTTTTTCAATTCCAGGCGCGCGGCACAACCATCGGGGCGGATAAACGACGCGTTTTGGCCCTGGCTTTTGCCGTGATTGCGGGAAAATAATAATGAAAAACGTTTTTTTTTTGTTGCACTGCACTACCAGTACCAGCAGCAGCAGCATTTGTGTTGCTGTTTTGAGTTTTTCCTCTGCAGTACTCCCGAAGGGGCAAACAACTATTTGTTCTCGAGAACCGAGCCAGTTTAGTGGATCCTTTGTGCGCTGTGGATTGCCAATATGAGGGAGAGCATGCACAACTTTGTCGTTTTTTTTCAACTAGCAGTTTTGTCTGTTTGTTGAATGGAAAATCGTCAACTTGTGTGGTTCTGAAATGAAAAAGCTCTGAAACCAATTATTTGTCGGTAAATTGCGGTGAAGCAATTTGAAGATGTAAGGAGTTCAGATGATTGATTAGCTAAATGTACTGACATTTAACATATTTATCGCCTTTTGGAATAGTTCAAGGTTTGGTCTTACTCTTACTCTCGCTTTTGAGTTATGAATCATCTAACTCAGCGACAAGAATCGGTTCATAAACGAACACAAAGAAAACGCTCTCACGTGAGCGCCAATGCATGGCCTGAATGAGAGAAGATAAATGCAAAGTGAGCATTGCCCGCTCGTGTCCAGGGCCAGGCCTACTGTCCCAAGTTGACCACAGAGATGCTTAGTTGAAATAGAATAAGTTTGCGTTCAAGCTACACTAATTGACTAATTGCAAAAAAATAAAATTTTCATCGCTTGACAAGTTAACAAGACCTCGCTCATAAATTTCAACCCCGAACAGTTTGCCAGCCCCAATGACAGTTATGACAGTGTTTAGCTTAGCTTCGGAAGCCGACCAAGTTCCTAGTCCCTGCGTTTGCCGCGTTTTTGCTTCTTCACTTCATTACACCTTTGATCGTAAGTACACCGGATTAGCCTTGGCCGCCGATGTTGTGGAGCGGTGGTTGGAAGTAGGAAGTACCTACTTTAGCTCCTTCTCCTCACCAGCATAAAAACAATCCAAATGAGCTTAAAACCCGGCCGCTGGCTAGGGTGTGCAAATGCCGGCGGGAAGCAAAAGTGACCATTTATTTTTTAATTTGAGTGATTGAACACACACCATTCAGAGGGAGTTCACGTTACAGAAGTAAAAGTCCCATTTCCCCGTGCGCAGGTACGCAACCGAACGTCGCACGAGGTCAGTGCATCGCGCTCACTAAGTAGACTTTCGCTTCTCCTCTGTTGGTACGTACCACCTTTAGCATGTCCTCGGACAGGTATTGATTTTCGGCCCGCTCAAACTGGCACGCTAGTTATAATTTGATTTGACCGTCCGGCGGCGATCCCTGAAGACGACGACGGGGGTGCGCTCCGGTTCAAGTGCTTACGCAATCCGTCACCGCTGTCCTGTCACCGAGGACGGCACCGATACCGCGGGTGACAACCGACAGAAGCGAGGCCACCGGAAAGGTTAAAGCTCCGCGCAGTTTCACCTTTTGGCCGTTGTGTGCACGATGTAAGCCCATTGTACGGTTCAGTGAGCCGCCATTTGTCGGTGTCACGAAGACCGACGACAACATCGACGCGGTGGAAGTGAACCGAACGTGCTACTGGGAAAATTTGTTTTTACGCGCGCGCACAGTAGGCTGTATAAGAAGATTTTCTTGCCACGTCGACGTTGTTCCTAAACAGGGCGACGAGGTGTGATAATTCCGCTATTCATCGAAGCCACTCAAGGAAATAAAGGCGATGAATAGGTGAATAAATTCTTACGATCTGCCACGAGTTTTGATGCCGCTTGTAATGAAAGATTAAAATCCGCTTCCATTTATTCAGAAATGGAAGGATTTTTTCTATATTTATCTATTCAGATTTCCTATTCCATTCATTCAGTTTATCTTTTTTTTCCAATTCAATCTGTTATGTATTCAGTTTTAATGTGAAATAAACCTTTTAATAAATATAAAAAAAAAAACAAAATTGCATTTGAGTTCTCGATTGCGAGATTTCTACTCGAAACTACACCCAAAATTCAGAGTCGAGATAATCGTTCTCTCAAAATTTATTGAGGGCTCAGTGCCAAAATCGATAGAATAATGGTACCAACTCACACCATCATAACAAATGAGTTCATTCGTTAGTTGAATCAATAAATCTCCAACAAGTGTCATACATCGACTTCTGACTTCTCCTTGGTCACCAAGCTGTGGTGGCCGAGGTAGCTAAGTCATTGGATTGGTTTGTCAAAGGTCTCTGGTTCGATTCCCGTTGTCGACACTTTTGGTTTTTTGTTTGACGGATGAACTTTTTTTGCAAATGAACCTCGAGAGAATAGTTCTATCGTCCATCTCGAGCTGTGTTCTCTGCGTCCGTGAATGGTACCTCTATTCTCTCGACTCGAGACCATCATTCTCTCGGACTAGCGCTGCCAGTTTTGGGTGTAGGTGTCCGAAGGCTTGATTGCTGAGGCAATTGCAACCTCTTTTTACACCTAAGCTTCCATCCACCCCGGGATTCGAACTGACGACCTTTGGATTGTGAGTCGAACTGCCTACAAGCGACTCTACCGAGACAGGTCCCATGGAGAAGACCTGGACTGAACTAACGAACTAACTAACTACCGTTAGGTTAGACCGGAGCCAGCATTTACTTCGCCGTCCAACGGAAAAATGCCACGGGACCATCTCGACGTCGTCGTGCTATCATGTCGCACCCGCCATTTTGACGTTCCGAGAAAAACGCGTTTTAATGTTCGACCTTGAATAAACAAAAACGAAAGCACGCAATGTAAACAATAACAAACACCATTCTGTGCATTGTCCCGAAGTTTGGTTGAAGTTGGTTGCTGGAGTCCCGAGTTATAATTAAAAATGTTTACGGTAGTTTAACTTGTACGTGCGTCAAACGCATTCTGACCTGAAATCCCTTTGCCCTTTGTCGCACTTACATTAATTTTCAGGGAGTGACAAGATAGCACGACAGGATTGAAACTTCTTTTATATGTAGAGTGACAAAAATTTTTGGAGCTTTTTTGGTTTTCATTAAATATCTCAGGATTGAAATCGACTTTTGGGGATCTGTGAAGATCAAAAGATGAGGCATTGTGAGCTGCACAAAATGACGTTCTTAACTCAATATGGCCCACAATGCACGTACGGCAAGTTAGCATGACGGCGACGATCTGAGATCAAACCAAGTCCAACTGGGGTGAGAGGCAACCACGCTTACCAATACACCACCCGATTCAATAGTATACAATAACATTTTTTGAGGTTTAAAAAAACATGGTCATATATATAATATCATTTCAGCAATTTACATAAATTAATATTGAATTGTTGAAATTAAAAATTACAACATTTTGTGAACAGCTCCTGCAACACCAGTTTTAAAAATCTTGATTTAATTTAATTCACCACTCCATTAAACTATTACTTCAGGCCTAAATCAACCCTCTTCAGAAATAGAGCCCTCATAAAAACAGTCCCCCATCGAAGGCGTGGGTCGATGTCAAATGCAATTTACCACCCTCTTACCATCGGGTTTCTTCCGCCTTTGGTGGTAAAAGTCGCGGCAAAAGGCTATTATCGAATTATTAGACTCGAACAATAACACCGGGCAAAAAAAGGGGGAGCAACCCTCGTGAGCTAACGAGCATATGTCATGAGCGTGGGTGGGGGTGGGCGCTGGTGTAAATAGCTCTCTCTTCTTTATTTGTAGTGCGGACATCAAGAACAACATTATTTAGTCGGACTGGGAACCCATCAGAAAATGCTTTGGCGATGGGCGAAACCGCAACATGTTTAAACACTTGGCCCATTAGGACTAATTTCCGTCCACGGTTAGGACTAGGGAACCAGCGTCCGGCCCCCGGAAACGGCCAATGAATTTAAGTATCCTCTGACCCCTTACCAACTGAACGTTTTGAGGGGAAAATGACCGCACGAGCGTTGATTGTCGGTGGAGTGACCAGACGAATCGCGTGAAATGTTAATGACTTTCATTTCGAGAACCCGTGGCTCCGCGACGGACAATCCTCCTCATCAGCTGCTCGAAGGATGAGTGGGCACTGGTTGACATAAATATCATTTTTAAAATTGTATGAATCGATGTGTTGAAACTTCCTCATATCAATGCTGCTCGAATGGCACGTCGTCAAATGATGAAGAAGGTCTTTAAATCACACAACTTTACATTTTTTTAAACATCTAGACATCAACAGAGAAAAAAGGACTTTCAAATTGTACAATTTTGTTATTTTGTGTTGTTTTGCCGGCCAGTGTAACCTTTTCCATCCGTCCTTTGATGTGACTACGTAAAACACAATGATGTGTGCACTCCCTTTTTTAATATCCCGCCGAAGAAGCCCAACGGACACCACTTGCATGATTTATGAGTGGTTCATGTTAAAAAATGATTAAGTACTCGCACCGCAACGATACAAATGCAAACCACATCGTTAGCACGTGGGGTGTTAGCCGGGCTAGTGCAGACGGAGATGAATTAATTTGGGGGACTGACTGAGATAAGCAAACGCAAACGTTAGTTTAGGGGTTTTCATCTTTTAGTTAAATTAAAGCTATTAAAAGCTTATTTCAAATTACAGCTCCGAATAAAATGAGGCTATCCATACAGGCTCTCTAATGTTCGGAGTCACATTATTCTGGGAAATTGAAATCGAAGACTGATTTGTTGAGATCGGACTTGGAGTCGTTCAATCCTGAAGGCGGAGTCGTAGTCGGCTAATTCAGAACAAATTTGTATGGAAGTTGCTACACCCAAAGTTAAAGAACGAGGGGATAGTCCTCACGATAAGAAACGTGAGGAAAGTGCTATTTTGCGAGAGTATAGTCCTCTCGCGTGTTCATTCGTTCATTGGAACAGTTCATCCTATTGAGTGGCTTATATGGACAAATGACCGCCGCTAAGTTACCGAACCATGGTGGCCCATACGGCAAAGGCACGGTTCAATATGCCGAAGGTCTTGGGTTCGAGTCTCGGTACCGGTACTTTTTTTTTGGTAGATGAACTTTTTTTTGAAGATGAACCATGAGTAAAGTACTCTCGGTAATTTCGAGGTTAATCTTTCCGTCCGCACACAGTACCATTTTACTACCGAATCGTGCTCTTTATCCTCTCGTATGCCGATACCCCAAATATATTAAGCCGGGGGCAGGTCTATTTGAAGAGTTGCATTGGAACTCAGAATCACTAAATTTTCAGAAGCTCGAGACGGAGTCCCAACAAAGTAAATCTTCAGAAGAAGTGGAGTAGTCGGGTGTTTTTGGAATGCTGTGGTCGAAGTAGGAGCTGAAACTAAAACAAAAACATCCACTTTAACGACCCACAGGTATTTTGTGGTCTCTATTGCAAGTTTCCTAGGAGAACCTAGGAGTCCAAAGGCTTGAATGGGGAGAGCACCTGAACCTATTTTTACTCCTATGAATCCCAGGGTTCGAACTGACGTCCTTTGGATTGTGACCCAATCGCCGATCAGCGCCTTCACCGGAGCAGGCTTGGTTTGGTGTGTTGTATGTACTTATACGGGGACGACGACTCCTACACCTTGAATGACTTAACGGCCTAACAACAACCAAGGCCGGGACCGACGCTTTATTTCTCCATCTGATGAAAGACTGGAGCAGATGGGAATCGAATCCATGATCATCCACTATAACAAAGTGAACAGCGTGGCCATTCGGCCACGCCTACTGAAGCCAAAGTCGTCAATTTTCAAAAACCGGATTTATTAAATCTACTGAAGTTGGAGTCAGAGTCGAAGTTGTTGAACAATAAACCAAACTCCGCAGCCCATGCTCGATCAAAAAAAAAATTAAGCAAATTCTTCTGTTTAAAATATTTCAAATAATACCATCCAACTTGAGTTAATGCTGCAAAAAACCCCAATCTGGGTTAGCCACTGTTCTAATCAGCCACAACCCACCGTGCAAACACCACGCTCTTTCAACTTTTACCACGAAGCGTTCTCGCACTTGTAACAAACGACCTTTCAACTCACACACACACACACACACACACACACACACACACACACACACACACACACACACACACACACACACGTCGTCGCATTTAATCGCTAATTGAGACTGATTTCAAACGCTCTTCCCGCCCGCAGACATCATTATCACCCATCGCAGTGTGCCATGCCAACACCCACACTCTGTGATTGTCATCTATTTGTGTCGTCCACCAGCTTTCTAGGACCGCCGCAGGACACTATTTGAGCGTCAGCTATAGCAGCGCCTGCTTTGTTGTTTTTTAAAGGCCTGGCCAATCTCCATTAGGTCCGGCCTACTATACACGGCACAGTGGGGCGAGGTGGCAATCTAGCGGGACAAAATTAATAGCGCTCTGGGGTTACGTCCTAGAGCTTCGGTGTCTTCAGCAAAGTTGTTCAGAAAAATCAGGGCTACATTTTGGTACTAAAATGTAGTTTCAATTTTGGCCGCATAGGTGGCGCTGAAATCTAACTTTTTCTAGTGACCTTCTAGCGAGTTGGTGTCTTCGACAAATTTGTAGATCTCGCCAAATTACGTATAGTCACGGAACATGTCAAAATTCTCAAAAATAACTGCGTAAAGTTACAGTTAGTTTAAAAAATAGTTATAATTAAGCTATGAATATTCAGTCAATCTAGCGGGACAAAATTAATAGCGCTCTGGGGTTACGTCCTAGAGCTTCGGTGTCTTCAGCAAAGTTGTTCAGAAAAATCAGGGCTACATTTTGGTACTAAAATGTAGTTCCAATTTTGGCCGCATAGGTGGCGCTGAAATCTAACTTTTTCCAGTGACTTCCTAGCGAGTTGGTGTCTTCGACAAAGTTGTAGATCTCGCCAAATTACGTATAGTTACGGAACATGTCAAAATTCTCAAAAATAACTGCGTAAAGTTACAGTTAGTTTAAAAAATAGTCATAATTAAGCTATGAATATTCAGTCAATCTAGCGGGACAAAATTAATGGCGCTCTGGGGTTACGTCCTAGAGCTTCGGTGTCTTCAGCAAAGTTGCTCAAAAAAATCAGGGCTACATTTTGGTACTAAAATGTAGTTCAAATTTTGGCCGCATAGGTGGCGCTGAAATCTAACTTATTCCAGTGACCTCCTAGCGAGCTGGTGTCTTCGACAAACTTGTAGATCTCGCCAAATTACGTTAAGTTACCGAACATGTCAAAATTCTTAAAAATGTACAAAATTGGTTATTTAAAAATGAAATTACGTTATTTTCATTTAAAAGACTGAAAAATTATCTATCACTTGAAGTTTTTTTAATTTCTGTTATTTTTTGGAAATTTTTGGTATTTAAAAATAATAGAAAACAGAAAATAACAATTGTCTATCAGTTTTGTTTATTTTATTGTTTTAGGTGTTTGAAAAGGTATTTAGTTTAATTTCTTGTGTTTTCATTGAAATTTGAGACCATTTTTAGGTGACATAAAATCTGAACAATTTATGTAGTGGCCTAATTTTATCTTTCAATAAATTGTAACGTTTTGGACGTTATTTTGCAACAATTAGACTTTGGCCATGGTCGAGTGGAGGCAAAAAAAAAATAAAAGAAATATAAAAAGTGAGATTACAAGCCAGAATTTAAACATTTCAATAAAAAATAATGGTTATAAAATATATTATACAAAAGTACTCTTGATTTGCAATCATTATTTTCAAAAAATATAAGATTCGGCAATAAAAAAACATTTTAGCGATACTGTTCATCTAAAATTTAATTAAATTAAAATTGTTTTTAAATAAACCCGAACATGCACAAAATTATTTTTAACGCAGAGCAATTCATTTTAAATGGATTTCAGCTGACTGCACATAAGTTTCCATTGAAAGTTTGATTTTTATTTTTTTTTTGAAAAAATATGCTCTACCTCTGATTTGGGGGTGGTGACAAAAGCATTGAAACATACAGTATGTAAAAAAGTATGTTTACACCCCTTGGGCACTATGCACAAATTGTGATGAAACATGTAAACAATTTAAAGTTTGACAGAAACCTAGTACTTTTTGTTCAGAAACTCATGCCGAATATTTTGCTACAAAAAGCTCATGAAAAGATGGTTTCAATAAAAAGTTATATAACAAATACTATTACAAAAATCAAAAAAGGGGCGAAAAAATGTGTACACTTTTCGAAAAATTAACATACATAAAGTTATTTGTTGACATATCACCATAAATCCAGTCTCCCAACTCCAAATAGGCATCTTTGACTGGTTAAAAAATAATTTGGATTGAATATAAAGTTTACTTACTACTTAGTATAAATGTTTATATAACTTTGGAAATTCTATATAAAACTTATCTAAGCTTAATTTTGCATACTTTTAGTTTAACTAAATGTCAATATCTTACCATAGAATTGCTAAATAAAGTTTTTGAATCGTATACTGGTTCGGATGCGACGAAGTACTAAGTAATTTTGACAAAGTTTCTAAGAAATTTTGTCCCGCTAGATTGACTGAATTTTCATAGCCTAATTATAACTATTTTTTAAACTAACTGTAACTTTGCACAGTTATTTTTAAGAATTAAGACATGTTCGGTGACTATACGTAATTTGGCGAGATCTACAACTTTGTCGAAGACACCAACTCGCTAGGAAGTCACTGGAAAAAGTTAGATTTCAGCGCCACCTATGCGGCCAAAATTGGAACTACATTTTAGTACCAAAATGTAGCCCTGATTTTTCTGAACAACTTTGCTGAAGACACCGAAGCTCTAGGACGTAACCCCAGAGCGCTATTAATTTTGTCCCGCTAGATTGACTGAATATTCATAGCTTAATTATAACTATTTTTTAAACTAACTGTAACTTTACGCAGTTATTTTTGAGAATTTTGACATGTTCGGTGACTATACGTAATTTGGCGAGATCTAGAACTTTGTCGAAGACACCAACTCGCTAGGAAGTCACTGGAAAAAGTTAGATTTCAGCGCCACCTATGCGGCCAAAATTGGAACTACATTTTAGTACCAAAATGTAGCCCTGATTTTTCTGAACAACTTTGCTGAAGACACCGAAGCTCTAGGACGTAACCCCAGAGCGCTATTAATTTTGTCCCGCTAGATTGACTGAATATTCATAGCTTAATTATAACTATTTTTTAAACTAACTGTAACTTTACGCAGTTATTTTTGAGAATTTTGACATGTTCCGTGACTATACGTAATTTGGCGAGATCTAGAACTTTGTCGAAGACACCAACTCGCTAGGAAGTCACTGGAAAAAGTTAGATTTCAGCGCCACCTATGCGGCCAAAATTGGAACTACATTTTAGTACCAAAATGTAGCCCTGATTTTTCTGAACAACTTTGCTGAAGACACCGAAGCTCTAGGACGTAACCCCAGAGCGCTATTAATTTTGTCCCGCTAGATTGACTGAATATTCATAGCTTAATTATAACTATTTTTTAAACTAACTGTAACTTTACGCAGTTATTTTTGAGAATTTTGACATGTTCGGTGACTATACGTAATTTGGCGAGATCTAGAACTTTGTCGAAGACACCAACTCGCTAGGAAGTCACTGGAAAAAGTTAGATTTCAGCGCCACCTATGCGGCCAAAATTGGAACTACATTTTAGTACCAAAATGTAGCCCTGATTTTTCTGAACAACTTTGCTGAAGACACCGAAGCTCTAGGACGTAACCCCAGAGCGCTATTAATTTTGTCCCGCTAGATTGCCACCTCGCCCCACTGTGCACGGTACGTGCGTCCATCGAATCAAACCGCCACCGCCGGGCAATACCGGGTAAAGTTGCGACATCGATAAAACAACGAATTAACGAGTTTTCCTGCGGAGGGTTATCTCGGTGGGAGAAGGGTTAAAATGGAAAATGTAATTGTCACCGGATCAATACGGGCTACCGTGTGGCGGCAAGCTTGCAGCATCCTCTGGAAATGCGCGTTCAGCACAGGTGAACACGAACGCCATGTGTATATCGAATGATGGCCTGCGGAAAGAATTGTTAGCACCGATTTCCGCAACACCGCCGTGCATCTGGTCCCGCGGCGTGCCGTTTTTCAATCCGGTTAGCTCACCGATGTACGATCCTGTTTCAGCGCGACTGTAAACATGCGATATAACATGTGATTTGTTATCTGTCAATGTGCATGTGAACACGGTCGTCCCGTTTCGCGCTTCGCTCCGTGATAATGAACCATCGCCAACTACGATGATGATATCGCGCATCGCATCGAAACGTAGTTTTACCGTGTTGTGCATGCAATTTTCAGCATTGCATGCGATTCAGGACACGATGCGGTCGGTGGTGGCTTCAATCGATAACCATTTGAGAGAAAGTGCAGTGTTTTGTTCTGCGGCGGAAACCGGCACGGGACGTCCCAGGACGACGAAATACGGACGAGCCAAAACCGAACGGCACGAGCTTTTGATAACAACAATAACAGAACTCATTTGAAAATTAATCGATAACGGTTGGAAGAGACACATCGGTGCTCTGCTACCAGGATAGCTGATGCGATTCCGTCAGGACGACGATGAATTTGAAAATGGTGATGACACGTGGTGCGGTTGCGGTTGGAGTGATTGACACCTGCTAGCGCCGTCGACACATTGATTGTTGTCGATGCAAATAGTGCTGCATAATCTTTTCCTAAGACCAGCTGCAACTCGTGTGTGTTGAGATTCTTCAATAACATCGGTAATACGACCCCATCCTGCTGCTTCATTCCGGCGAAAATTGCACACTTCGCACTCTGCTTTGTGCCGCTCGAAGCCTCCCGTTACAAACGGATTTCAATTCCAATCAAATTTCGTAAGCAATAGAAAAGAAAGATCCTTTGAATTCGCACCGAAGAGCAAGAAGCTATAGCTGCCGCCCGCCGTTAAAAAGGCAGATGGTTATCAAAAGAATCCCGCGTGGCGTTTCCTTTCAATTTTCGCAAAACGCAATCGTTATGGCGAAAATCGGAGCCCGCGCTTTTCCGCCCGGTCACCCTTCTTGGCCGTTCCGCCGGTGGCGGAGCACGCTTTGCATGGCACAGCACAATACGATGGTTTTATCGCTTTTTAATCAAAGCAAATGTGCGCTCACCTACAACTGCCTCTTTACCTTTTCATACACATTGAGTTGACGAGGACGAGGGGGCGAGCGATTGCAGCGCTCCCGTTGAGGATTGTGCGGCGGATGACGAACAAGTGACGGTTTAGTAGTGATTAAAAGATGCCTTTTGTGTCGGATGTGGAGGAGGGAGGACAGTAACCCTACAGTGCTTAAAAGATGTCAATGTGCTGGTCGTTGAAAACGCATTACGGTGATTGATTTAAGAAAAAGCTTGTTGACAGGAGTGTAGCTCAAACTGTTTTTGAAACACTACTGGCATTATTTGTTTCAACAAATAATTAGTTGATGATTTTCACTGGATCGTTTCTTAAGCATCTATTGTGAATTTATGATGTTTGAAAACAAGTATGAGTATTTTATAAATTTGAGTAAACAAAATTAGACTTGGGGCGAAAAAAATAATATCATATTATCATCTTTATTTATTTAAATTTAATTATAATTTACTAGCAACATTGAAGATTTTCAAGTAAAAAGAATCCCAAAAAAGTAGAAAGTCATGTAAAAGTAAAAGTTGACATTTATAAAAAAAAAAAGGATCATGACAACGGTCAGCGAACGTAAACAAGCTACAGTGCCATCAAACATCAAACAATTAGAACACTCAAAAAAATGACTTCGCGTAAACGTGAACAGCGTTCATGCCACCGGGAACCAGGAAGAAAACTGTTCAACTTTTATTGTGCATTGCACCATGAAAGTGAACAGTTTTCTTCCTGGTTCCCGGTGGCATGAACGCTGTTCGCGTTTACGCGAACTCATTTTTTTGAGTGAAGGTACTTAAAAATCATATCGAAATATCGAATATTGAAAAATTAGGAGTCGGCTCAACTTATTTTCAATGCAAAAGACCTATTTAAATGGAATGAGTTAGAAAAGGCAATCCTTTTCATTTGACATCAGCATACCATATTAACCTTTCATAAATGCCATTTTAATATTCAACGGCAAATTAAGTAAAAGTAAACATTAGATCACGATAACGCACCGGATGACGTTCCAAGTCCGCCGGGATGCCGGACGCGTGTCGAAATTACCCGTGTGTGTCAGGGATGTGTGTTTGTTAAAAACCAACAAAATCATTGATCAGATGGTGCCGATAAGATAAGTGTTGATTCTAAAACCTCTAATTCGAAGGGCGCGTGTAGTCTGTCCCACAGCCTGACGACCTCACGGTTGGAAATATATCGCTTTTTTATTTAATTTCCACTAATTGCCTACGCCGCTGGAAGAGTGCATAGAGTGCAAACGGTCAACAGCCGGTCATAAAGCGTTTCTAATTTTAATTAGAGAAACATATCCTGCCAAATCGGTGGGGAATCCTTTTTGGTTCGCTTCTTCCGCGTGGTGTGCGGGTATTTTTCGCAAATTAATTTGTAGCTAATTTGTGAAATGGAAAAATAACGAGCCTATCGCATGACCGGTAGCACTTTTTGTCGACACGCGGGTTTAGGCTATCTTCGCGTTTTCAGCAACTGTCAGATCAAAGCAAGCTGGCGTGAACACGGTGGGACGCGATCCCAGTAGACGTAAATCTTTGGGGACTTTTTAGAGGGGTGCGTTTTGGCGGGAGAGTTGACCAAAGTATTCCAGTGGGATAGTGGGTAAAATGAGTAGTTGAAACTTCATTGCGTGAATGAGTCGAGCTCATTCCATAGCATCATCGCTCAGGTGGCACGTCGTCGTGTATTTAGTAATCAGTTAAAGATTGCCTTGCGAATCAAACTGTCAAAAGTGTAGGGAAGAAGTTCACATAGTCATCCTCTTCATAGCGGTAAATTTTACGAAAATACATTGAGAATTTTAAAACTACCACTTTTTTAACTAAATCCTACTCGGGCTATTTTGCTGGAACCTTTGAATGTAACGTCATGATTCGAATTCCCGGACGCTTCGAAACCCGGACACTTCAACTTGTTTTATCAAATATTTGGATATAAGTTCGCATTATGAATGTCAAAACTGTGTTCTTTGATGAATTCTAACATCAACATTCATTTAAAGATTGTTTGAACGCTATAGTTAATGCCAAAAAAATTAAATAAAATAAAATTATAAGTTTACCAAACATGCGAAACATTTCAACGGAAATATTTCATAGGCGTCCGAAGCACCGGGAAGGTAGAGCAGAAATTTATGTTTTTGATTTCCTTAAATTCTAGCAAATTTTTATATAAACTATCGATTGTTTTGATGTTAACAGCTTATTTGAGACCTAAAGAATGCCATTCACTAACATTTCAGTCCAAATTTGTGCGATTCATAAGCAAAATCGAGTGTCCGGAATTCGAAGCAAAAGTGTCCGGATTTCGAATCAGCTTTTAACAGTGTCCGAGATTCGAAGCACAACTAGTCATTTTAATTTTCAAATTCTGATGAAAAATTGTTAGAAAAGACATATTTTGCATGCATTCTCTTAAAACTGACTGTTTATACTAAATCCTGATGATATTTCTACATTTCCAACTTATTACATGATTTTTTGCCAGCTAAAACGAAAATGATATGAAGTGTCCGGATTTCGAATCATGACGTTATTGTACGGATGCAAGGATCAATCATATTGATTCCCAATGCCACATCCGGTCTGCAGATTGCATCTAAATTCTGCACCAATTAAATGCTCCCATGTTTTCCCTACAAATTCAATTCGACACCTCAAATGTGAAACGCTAACTTGAGGCGCCATATCTGCACTGCCGAATCTCTAACCTCCCGAAATACGGTAATGAATGCCATAATCGCCTTAACTCGTTTGCGTTCCGCCTCGCCGGAACTATCAAATTGTTAGGAAGTTTCTACCACTTTCGGAGTGCTATTTTTGATCATTCCCCTACAACTCGAAACCCCGACAAAATGGCTTCTTCTATTAAATGTTTTTTGTTCGTGTGTACGCCGTTGTTATTCTCCTGTCAGCACAAGATTTCATTTGACATCTGAATAGTGTGCCATGGTTCCTATGGTGCCATGCCTAACTAAACCGGAGCAAAATTATACACACAGTAGCAATTACCCTCTCGTCTCTCTCTCTTTCTGTCTATCTTTAGGCGCATATACCACGACCGATTGCTTCCGCAAAACTCGCTATGAATACATGTTTGCTTAACTTTTTCTCCTGTTTGTGTACCCTGGCTGCGGCAAACATATATAGCTCGCTCTCTGTGTGCTAAACGGTAGTAAATAGGGTCCGAGACCACCATCCTTCCCAGCACAGCCAAGCCAGCAGCACCATTAGAGATAAATCCTACTGTCTGCGAGAGGGTTTCAGGAAAAGTGGCCTTTTGCGATACAGGAGCCAGCCAGAAGTTGCAGATTAACACTTAGACGCCCGAGGTTGTTCTGTCGTTTGGATTGACCGTTCCTTAACCGATTTTTTGAATTTTCGAACTGAGCTATTGAAATCAAAGTCCCTCTATATATATATTATCATAAAATTGTTTTTTACCTTTCACTTAATTAATAGTTTGTACTTGAGATAGGAGAGAATGAAGCTCATTTGATAAAGATTCTTCCATGATTGCTGCTCGCATTTAACGTCGAAAGTATATATTTCATTTGGTGCACTGTTGCAGTGAGAAAAAGTAAAAGAGAGTTTTCTCCGCCCGGGAGACTAGGTGTTTTGGTTATGTGTATGATAACTATTGCGCAGCTCATGAGGAGTGCTGTCGACGATACTTTTGGACCACATGCTACCGCCGAGATGGCCTTGGAGTAGTGGTGTCAAGTAGAGATTAAACCGGCGCAATTTGGACCACTTGTGAAGGGAGACATTCAAGTGGGGTATCAAAGATTACCTTTGAAAGTATTTCAGCTCGTTCTCTTATGTATATTTATTTAGGACGACATGTATGTAAAATAATCATCCCTACCCAAACAAAAATGGCAAATTAATCGTTACTTCTATGCGGCACTCTACCCTTCCAGGACAAACCCAGAAGAGGTGATCTTTGCGGAACAGTTTGTAAACTCTGAATGCACCCTGAGTTAATGGCATGTGAGCGGTAATACTATCCGTTACATGCACCGCCGTCCTTATGGTAACCTACTTTGGCCAGCAGGGGGTATCTCGCTCCTGGAAAAACTCCGCCAATCCGACCTTGTACTCCGACTGCGGAGTTATGGGACACAACACAGGAGGAGAGACGTGCTGTGCTCAGGGCAAATACGGTGGGATAATCGCTTCAATTGAACAAAGCGATGGCGAATACAAATGAAAAAGTACTCTCTGGCTGGCTCTCACTGGCTAATTGGGTGTAATTTGTTTAAATAAACAGCAAAACTGACGAAGATGTGACAGGGATGCTTTAGCCCGAAAACGGCAGATGTTCGGACACTTTTTCCCCTTGTTGGAACTGACGCGGGATGAAAAATGAGAAGGACAATCTGAGCGCCCCACCTGGAAGCCCCCCTTCCTATCTTAGAAATCCCACCCGGCTAGTGAATTGTAGGTAATTGTGTAAAACACGCTAATTCTTAATCATCAGTTTACCTCAAAAGCGTCTTCAAGAAAGCAAAAAAAACGACAAGATAAAAAAGCGCGGTGGCAGCAGTATCATGTTTTGCGGATCGTCTTTTGTCGCGCGCGCGTCTTTATCTTCTTACGTTTGTCTTATGGCGGGAAATCTTCCCTCGCTGCAAGGCAAAGTCACCCTCCACAGTTTCCTTCAAGAATTTACCTGCAGAGAGGCGCGCACTTTGAATAATGAAGAACGGAAGGAAATGGTTAGGCGTGTCCAGCAAGCTGAGAGCGTGTTTTGCGTGGTAAAACATTGATGTTTTTTCTATTGTTTTTTTTTTGTTGAACTGGATTTCAAGGCAGATATTTTTTTAAATATTTTTGCTTAGATATTTTGAAGTATTAAGAGTTAAAAAAGAGGCAACTATTTGAACAACACAGGAAAAAAAAGCTCATACACTTTTGCAAAACAAATTGTTGTGTGTCAAGCTATAACTCAATATATTGGCAGTATGTAAAAGGTTTTTTTTTTGTCACAACATTTTACTGAAATTACTGAAAAGAAGAAGAAGAAGCCAGACTGTTGAATTATGAGTTATCGTCGTATGGGACCATCCATAAACCACGTGGACACTTCAGGGGGGGGGGGAGTGCGATTGTCCACGATCCATACAAAAAAGATTTTTTTTATATGGACAATTGTCCACGAAGGGGGGGGGGGGGGTAACATATTCCCAAAAAAGTGTCCACGTGGTTTATGTAAAGTTCCTATACGGTAATATACTTTTGGACGGTACTGTAAAATTACTTGCACCAATTTAGGCTGGTACAAATATTTTTAAAAGTTTTTGTCACCCCCCCCCCCCCCCTTCAAAATTGGCCCGAAAAATCAGCGGGCAAAACAAATATTTTTACAATAAACTTCAAAATTTCAATGAAAATTCAAGTGCAACCAGCTGAAATCAAATTAAAATACATTCTTCTGCGTTTAAAATCATTTTTAGCCTGTTGGGTTTATTAAAAAATCTTATGATTTTTTGAAAATTTTCGATGCAAAATCTTTTTTTTCGATACAATTTTTGTTTTTGTCAGATCTTAGATTTTTTGAAATCTAATGATTGCAAAACAACTGAACTAGTGTAAAATGCATTTTAAAACACTTTTTTCATTTAAATGTGAAGACTATGGCTTGTTATTTAAATTTTTATATTTATTTATTTTTTTGCCCCCCCCCCCCACCCCTTGACCTCGGCCAGGGCCGAGGGACAAAAACTTTTTTAAATATTTGCATCGGCCTTATGTTTTCTAAAAAAAATATAAACTTTTCCACAAAACATAGACCAAACTTGATTAAAGATTTTTGCCAAATAAGACTATCAAGCATAACTTTTCAGAAAATCTTGCATACCGTAAACTGGGGTCAATCGGGACACATGGGGCGAATTGGGACAGCAGTTTTGACCATGTTGGAGCACAGTATTTTGATTTTTCTGATTGGTTTCGGATATAACAGACTCAGGCCAACAAAATGTGTACATCCATTTCCAAATTTAAAAGCTTTAAGTGCTCTAAAATCTGCTGTCCATATTCAGACTGTAGTCCCGATTCACCCCAGATTACGGTATACATTTTTAAAGATTTCCACAAGAAATTTCGATATTATTTTTTCTTTGCGAAAAAAAATCGATTGTTTGTATACTTTGCTAAGATAATCGTTTTCTTCGAAATATAAAGAATACATTTGCCTTTTTTGGAAAAGAAAGGAAACAGATTTGATTTAAGTAAAAAAAATAACGAGTTTTTTTAAGGCAAAAATGTCAGAGATTGATTGCAGCACACTCTTAAACTTTTTTAAAATCTGTTTTCAGAGCATTAAAATATTCATTTTCACCTATTAATAAAACAAATTTGGAGACATTTAGTTGTATCATTGCCGCGATATAGCTATTTGTAGTTAGCCGTTTCATATAACGAGTGCCACGATATCCCAACACTGCTTTGACTAAATCGGCTTAAAATTCTGGTAAAGCCTCTTTAAACCGGTCCCGTGTGCATAACGAAGAACAAATTTCAAAAAGTTTATTTAAAAAAATATATTATTTTTTAATGTTTTTCACATAAACTATGCGCAGCTTTTGATCTTTGTATTTTTTAAATGCAAAATTTCAAAATCGGGCTTGCGATTCATCACCCCAAATTTCAGCCAATGTGGTCCATCCGATCTTGAGGTATCGTGGTACTCGTAAATCAACTCGGTGTTTAGAGGTGGGCAAAACCGCTCTTTTTTAGGAGCCGCTCATTTTCGTTCGATCATTAAAAAGAACCGCTCTTTTGAACGGCTCTTTCACTCTTTTTTTTTATTAATAAAAAGGTTATTTTTAAGAATGGTGTGATTTTTAAAGTTATTTTACATTGGAAATCATTTGAAAAAAAATCTAAAACCCTGAGGATGTCCGGTCTCTATGTCAAGATTTCTACTTGAACCTAAACGTTCAAATAATTGAATGGCATCCAAACTTAAATCTAGGGTTTTGGAGAAATTGCTATCAGTTTTAAAATTGCGTTTATTTTTGCCAAAATTGTGCTGACTATTTTATTTGGAAAAAAAAATTCGGCGAACTCTTTTCTACATTCTGATTTAATTTTTAAAGTCTATAAACGCTGAAGTTTAATCGGACAAGATAATTTAATTTTGATAATATTTTACAAGTTAAGCAATTTTAAATGCTCAAATTTGTATTTTGGTAATACTTTAATGTACGATCAGTTGAATTTTAAAGAAAAGTAGGAAACTGAAAATTAGCTTGAAAACATTTAAGTGGTCTTTGGCAGCAATGCTATTTTGGGATTAATTTTTATAAGCAATTATACTTCAATTTAGAATTGCGTTTTCAATTCTCAATAACAAATGTTATGCTACAATTTGTTCGAGATTTAATAAATTATAATTATAGCAAGTTTAAAAATCGTTCAATCTAGGAACGGTTCTTTCAAAAGACCAGAGTTTAAAAAAGAACCGCGGTTCTTTTTTGGAAGCCATGGTTCGAACCGGCTCTTTGAGCGGCTCGCTCTATTTTGCCCACCTCTAGTGTTTAGAGAAAAACGCTCACACAGTTTGACAGTTCGCTTTGCGCATGGCAACATGTTGTGCTTAAATTGTCTCTTAGTCAGTTTAGTCATGAAATATCGGGAGTGATGGAAAACCTTTTTAGTGGATTTAGTACATTTTCTGTAATATTAAATGTTGTGATTTTCTACATGTTTGTAAAAATGGTTCATCCCAATTAATTGGAATTGGAAACACAAATTATATTTTTCATAGTTTAAAGTTGATAACGTGTGTAATAAAGAAGAAAAAAATAAACATAGAATTACTTGTGAAAAAAATACGAAAAAACAAATGGATTTTTGAATCGCGAAATTTTTATTGTTCGTTTTTTCCATATTTAGTAATTTAAAAAAAACCCAATTGCTAAATAAGGAAAAGATACAATATCCTAGAATAAAGAAATTTTGTTCTTTTTTTTCATTTCAGTGTAAGCTCTCATCCACCCGAGATTTGAACTGACGACCATTGGATTGTGAGTCCAATTGCTAACCAGCGACTCTACCGTCGCAGTTTTATAATACCTTTTCCAGGGAGACGACTCATACGCCTGAGCTTACGACCTAACCAGTCACAAATTCAGTGAATTTGCAACTTTTCGATGAACAAAGATAGCACGACTTAATCCATACATAATACATTTTTGTATGGACACAAAATAACTGACAAAACATGTGAACGAAAAAAAATCACCTAGTTCGTTGCCAAACGAGTAGGAATGTCACGATCGTTATTCAATATTCCGACTAACTGACGATATATTGATAACACATTTTTAAAGTCAAACACTTACCTCGAAAGCATCGCCGCATCCTGCGGACTTGCTCCGTTGGCCAACGATCCGCAACCTCCTCCATTTGAAGACACTACGGCAGCAGCGGCCGCCGCAGCAGCCGCCGACAACGGTAACGACGGGATTGGCGTTATCACACCGACGCCCCCCTTTTTTGCACTTGGTTCGCTCCGGCTAAGGATGCTCGAGATAGAAAAGCTGGTGTATCCTGGGGTGGTCGAGGTTTTCCCCACCGTCGGATGTCCGCCTTCCGGCGTTGTCGGTGGAGGCGTCTTTGGTGGACTAAGCCGCGACTCTGGACTGTGCGAGAAGCTTGAGTTGTTGTTATTGTTGTTACTTAAGCCACTAGCTATGCTGTGATAGTTGTGTTGACTAGATGCATTATGCTGGTGCAGGTGACTAGCGAGGGCTGGGTGATGCTGGAGGTGGCTGTGGTGGAGATGGGTACTATCCGGCGAAGATATCTGCTCATCATCACTGTGTGGTCCGCGAGGACTATCCGAGCCTAGCGCTCCTCGCGGGCTCGGTTCCGGGCTGGACACCACGTTAACGTCAATATCCACATCGGGGGAAGACATGTTTATTTCGTTTGTATTGATCTACACTGGTAAACTTGAGTGACTTGAAGTAGCTATGAAACCAAACAATTTCAATTAGTCACGACGGTTATACTATCATCTTCCTTAAGATTCACACTGGCACACACCCGAATATCCGACGCGACGCGGAAGCTAATCAAAACTCTACTGGAGCACTGATTTCTTCCACATCTCTACACTTGTGTTCATAGGCCACTACTGCTGGACGCAATCCCGCTAAACATCCGTCAGACCACAAGGTATTCCGTTCCTCCTTTCATTCACTCTTCCCTGTACGGTGGTGTTGCAGTCCCCGATCGTCCTGGACATCGACTAGAGTACTAGTACACCGATACCATGCTCGAGCGCCAGGACCCACGTTGTTTACTCCTCGACGGCGTTCAAATTACAAAATGAGTTTAACATACAACAAAATTATTAAACCCCATTTAACAAACAACTTGTGAACCGCTTGTTTGTTTTGTTATGGATTTTATTGCCGCTGTGCTTCGTACGATTTGCTACTGCTCCTGCTACTGCTTCTCTACTCTTCACTCCCTTCGGCGCTCGTCTGCGCACATGCCAACAATCTCGAACTTCGAACACAGGACAAGCAACAAACACCATTCCGGCTCAGAACTTGTACCGCCAAGGACTAACCGCTGTGGACAGCGTAGTAGGCTAGAGCAGGATATCAAGCAAGCGAAATGGGCTATGTTCGAAAAATGCGTTCGTTCGTGTTCGAAAAGGGGAATTGGTAAAAAGTTATGTAGGCGTGGCAAATTTTTATGTACATACTTGTCTGTATGTGTGCGAGAGAAAGGTTCGGTGAGGAAAACTTTCGTTATCCTTCGAGCGGGCTAGCTGGAACCTGGGCATGTATGAGTGTGGAGGGGTGACTTGGTTTTAATTTCATTCAAATTTCGGAGGGGATTTCGCAAACTTGTTCCTTGTTGAACACTGAAACGCTACTTTGATTCAGAATGGTGTGCATGTGTGCGTAGTTAGTGGATCCTTACAAGGACGATGCGTAAACGGTAGCTTGTTATTGTTTTTATATGGAAGACAATGTGTTTTCGTTAGACTCTTTCTGCATCAAAAGCATAAAATAAATCATTGAGTTATAAATGATGTTTTTGTTTACTTTTTAAGTTGAAGCAAACCATCCTAGTAGGGGGAGAGGGGGTAATATGCACCCCCTAAGGGAAAACTGTGATTTCTCAACCATTACAGCATTACTGTGGAAGAATTTTGTTCGATGTTCTAAAACTACTATTATTCTTCGTCATCCTTGTGAAAAAAGTCTTAAAAAAACCTCAAAATTGTTCGAAAATATCAAATTTCTAAAAAAATTTTTGATTTACTTCAAACAACCATGCGGGGCAATATGCACCGCAACATTGGGGCAAAATGCACTACAACAACGGGGCAAAATGCACCACAACATGGGGCAAAATGCACCGGGTAAAAGCAGTTTTCACTAGTCACCACTAGATGACACCGCTGTTTTTACAAAGGAGCTTCAGAGCGGTGCATTTTGCCCCGACCACGCTTTTTGCAGAAAATTTAATTAAAAATGCATTTTTTGATGTTTTTGGACTGATCTATCTACAGAAAAGTGAAGATTATGGCAAAAACATTATACCTCAATACTTACAATAACAATAAATGCTTTTAATATTGTCCAAAAATCATAATGAAAGTTCAATGAAAATTAGATGAAAACACAACATTTTAAAGTTTTGCAAATAACTTAAGCTGTTTTTGTACTACGATGCTCAAATTTTTCCAGCATGGTTTATTAATGTTAAGCTTCCAATTTTTATGAGTTTTTCCCCGGAAAATTCTTCCAAATACCAAGAAAAGCAGGGGGTGCATTTTGCCCCGGGGGTGCATATTACCCCCTCTCCCCCTACAAATACACTTTAATAGGGTACTGAAATTGTTCCTTAGGCCTGAAACAAAAGTGTTTTTGTATTTGAGGTGTACTGCCGCTCTAATCGAGTCCGTTCCATATGTAAAAACAGCAAGCCGAGAAAAAAGGAATTTAAATTTGTTCCGCCCATAAGACTACGTGTTAGAATTTCACGAAATAGTGAATTTTCTACGGGTTTCTGGAACAAAGTTATTTGGTTTTTCTGATATTTCGCACGATTTCGAACCAAACGGCATCATTAACTCAATATTGACGAAATTACATATGGGACAGACTTGATTTGAGGCAGTGTATGGGGTAATTTCGTATTTGTGTTCGTATAATCCAAAGAATTACTTAATACCTCGTAGACAAGCATTTTACACACTCATTACAATTTTTTTTTAAATGTGCACCCGAACAGACGGTAATAACTAAATTCATGCCATTTCAATAACAAATACTGTTAAAATAACAGAAAGTGTTATGGAAAATTCTTGCAAAATTCATTTTTGCATAAGAGCTCAATAACAGTTTATGTTATCATAACAAAGTTTGTTATTGGTCTGATATTGGTTGAAAGCCAAAACAACTTTGGAATGACGTTTTTTGTTATGGACGAATACCTCCAACTGTTATTGGGATGATCGGATTAGTTGTTAAAATAACAAAAAATAATAACAAAGATTTGTTCGAAGAATAACTAGAAATGTTATTAGTCTGTTATTACAATAACAATCCAATAACAAAAAAATCATAACGACGAATAACAAATCCTGTTATAAATAACATTAAATATTATTGGGCTAGTATTTTCAAATATCGAAAAACGTTATTCCCAGGTTATTTCCGTCTGCTCGGGCATGGACATTTTGTGGTACATGTTTTAAATTTTAAATCTTAAGATAAGTTATACCGGTTAAATAATATTTGAAAATTGAATTGAAATCCACATCCCAATTAATCGTAATATTGTAAATGACACATATTAGGGGAGTTTGGGGTAATATGGACAGTGGGGGTAATTTGGACACCCCTTTAAATATCACGTTTTCTTCGGATATAAAGTGAAAACGGCAATTTAAGTGATAAGGCTAGTACTAGTTATGGCCTAGGAGTATGGATAAACCAAAAAAGTTGGAATAGTTTAAGTAGTTTTGGCATAATATGTAAACGATTCCAAAGGCCGGTTGGCCCCGCCTTAAGTTTTAATATTTGAGGGTTGGGAAATAAGGTTTTGCAGGGGTTATATGGCAAAAAAAAGTAGTCAATTTTTGTTTAAGGGGGTTGCTTGGACGATGCCTGAGATATGTACGTATAAAAATTGTGCATTTTATCCATTTTTTTCATCAAAAATTGCAATTTATGATAGAACATGCTATGGGGGTAATTTGGCTTGTGGGGTAATTTGGACATACCTGAAAGTCTACCTGTCAGGTAAAAAAAAAGTAACTTTCATGGTTGGTTGAGTTTTTAAAGGGATTTTGTTAAATTTAGAGGGATTTAAAATGTCAAAACACTCAAAAAGGAATGTGGACAATGTTAACTTTCACAAAACCCCTTTTTTAATTTAGATAAATTTATTCCAATATTCGAATTGATGAAAATCTGATTACTGTACATTTGGCGTTCAACTAGACTCTTATGTTGATTGCTTTTAATTAATTTCTTTGACATTTTTAATTTATTTGCTGGTTTACAATATTATTTAAATTCGAAGGGCCACAGAATGTAAAATTAAAAAATGGATAGTTTCAGGTTAATTAGTTCTATATAAAGATTGATTTATATAAATCTAAACGATACCTTAATCACTAAAAACTATACTTGTGCCTAATCCAGAATCAATGTTTAAATCATTTCAGAATGAATGATTAAATTATGTATACTACACTGAACTATTTGTTATCTTCCTATTGAATTATAGTTCTATCACAAAATCATTATTTAAACCTTTGATGAAATATTGTGAGCAAAAAAACACTTAAAAATATAAAGCAATTACAAAACCAGGTTGAAGGATAAAAAACATGCTCAAAAAATCAAATGTTAAACTTATTCTTCAACATGTGTCCAAATTACCCCACAAAAGGTGTCCATATTACCCCACAAGGTATGTCCATATTACCCCACAAGGCATGTCCAAATTACCCCATAGGGGTGTTCATATTACCCCCACACAAAAATGTGGGGGTAATTTGGACACCTTTTAATTTTTGCGATAAAAATGGGTTTTTCATCAAAATTTATCGAAATGAATGACATTTTTCTATCAAATATGGTCTCTATTATCCTCTGGTGTCATCCACATTCCTTTAAAATATCCATACAGCCCGTGGCAGAGCAATTTCCTTAGGGTGTCCAAATTACCCCACACTCCCCTATGATTTTCGTAAGGGTTTTTGAGATTGTCTAGCAAACGATTACAACTGTGTTGTGAGTTTGATTATAACTGTTATCAAAATTGCAAACAAAACACATCTTCAAAATTTTATCTAATTATGATTTTTTCTAAAAGTTCGTTCAAAACAATTTTGGTTATGGTTGGAACAAAAAGGTCTATGATTGATAAGGGCTGCTCAGAAAATAAAACATTGTGTTTGTAAAAAAATAGTTATGTTTTCTTAATTTCTACAAACATCACTTGTCAGCAAAACTGTACTTAACACTATGAGCAATTTCCACTTCAGGTGGGATTGATCAACCATCTTTTCATAGTGTAGGTATTCTCGCATCCTCGTGTAAATAATCATTCTCATTCTGCCAAGTTTTTATCGTAGTATGTACGCGCCCCTGCTGGTTGTCGGAACGTTCGTATCGGGATACCGATTAAGGTGAATTTTCTTTTTATTTATTCATTTTATTTCTCGCTCCGTTAGTCGTTTTCCAGAAAGGCAATTTGCTGCCAAGACGAGAGCGAGGAAACCACATCTCCCAAGGCCCAAGCAAGCAGGCAGGCAAGGAATCGTTTAGGGAAAATTTTATTTCGTTTACCCTCCTTCCTCTCCAAGTTGTACGCCATTTGCCCCAGAGGAGAGGCAATGCCATGTGACAGTCTATTGTGCGCACCACCCACCTCCTGTAAAAAAAACAGTGGAAAGAGGGAATGTTAGTCGTCGGTGGTTGGAAGTTTGCGCTGAATAGCTACTATGATCCGCTCACGGTAAATTTCATGCCATGTTTGCTTTGATTCATTTTCCGATTGCTGTTGGCTTGTGGTTGTGTTGGTACGGAATTTTCTTTTTATCGTGGAGGGCGGTGTGGGAGGGTAATGTTTCTTGTTTTCCACTTCGCTGCACATCTTTTGTAACTTTGTGAGTGTAGCCATTCAGATTTCCAGCTATATCATGAAGTAAGCATATTAAGAAGAATTCTTAATCGTATTTTTTGCAATCTTTCGTTAGTGATTGCGAGTATTCTACGGAATGATATCCAATTTTATAAAGAAAGTGTTTCTTAATCAATAATTACTTAAATAATAATCAACTCAAAAGAAAAGATTTATTCAAAAATATTTTATCATGAAAAAACCAAATCGAAATCATAAATCATAACAGAAACCCCAGCCTGAGTTGCAAAGTCGTTCTGTGGAGGAGCTTCCGTACTGCGTGTATGTGTATGTGTGTGTGTTTGAATGTGCGTCTGAAACGGAAAACGACCCCGGCTTCCATTCGTTCAAGCACTTGACGGAAACGTAATTTGAATTTCCCATTCCGGCACAGTCACCGACACCGAAGCCACCGCCGTCAAGGCGAAAAAGATTCGGAAGTGTAATATCATTTTGACACCTTTTTCCAGATACCACAAAAAAAAACTCTCCATCCAGCTTTATTGCCTTCGCCATCACAGTGGGCCATGACAAGAAAATTGGAAAAGTGTGATGGTAAATGTGTATTCCAATTATGTACTTCCTCTTCCTAACGACACGGACGCCTGCTTGGGTCTTCTTCTTTTTTTTTCTGGCGCGCCATTTTCCGAAAGATTTTCCTCTCGATGGGAAGGCGTTTCACTGCCGTAGTGGAAAATGTATCTAGCAGAAATTGTAACGGAAATTGAAACTGAATTCCAGCAGTGGTGCTGACTGCTAGTTGATAGCCTCCGGGGGCAAATTTCGACAGTTCCTTGCTGGCTGCTCGACCGAGCCACGTAGCCTAGTGGTAACGCTTCCGCCTAGTAAGCGGTAGATCGGGGTTCAAATCCCGGCTCGGACCAACACAACTGGTGATCATTTCTCTTCTGGATTCGATTGCTTAGTAAAGGGAAGGTAGTGTATCGTCACAAACTGGACCTTATCACGACACCTTAGGGAGGCGACCTATGGAATGTTAACATTAACCTTAACATGTTAACATTAAGTTGAGAATGAAACTGCCACTGAATCCGCTTTGTAAATGCCGGCCCCGATACTCTTCAAGGGTGTTCCCCTCAGGAACTGGGAAAGATTTACTTTTACTTGCTGGCTGCTGCCAACGATAAATGTTTCCAACTATCCTCTACTTGTGGTGCTTGTAGTGGGCGGCATGTTCCATGAGAGTTAAAGAATGTTCACTCTAGATTGGTCTTTCTTCTGGATGAGGCAAAAGTAAATCTAGTGGAGACATAGTTTTTTTTTTATAAAAAAGAAACAATTATAATTATTGAAAATATTCGAAAACATTGCTACTAACAGTACGATTTTTATTAGTTTGTTGGATTTATAAGTTGTCTAAGTTTATGATTCTGTTTATCCTATTTATATAAAATTGAAATACAAATTTACCTTCCATTGTCAATAAAATCTTCAACCAAATAACATTACCAATAAAATCTTCAAACAAACGGTTGAACATGTTTAATATTAACATATCGAAATATTTTCAAGTCTCGAAACCTATAAATTCAAAGTATGAATTTGACAGGACTTTATTATTATAGTAAGAAAAAAATGGAAATTTGCTAAATTAAATTTGAAAAAATCTCTTTTTCATATTTTTCACAGCAAAGAATTAAAAGGCTTGACACAGAACTTTAATTAAAAGACGCAACTTTTGGTACCCAGTTTTTTTTCCGCTTTCGTAATTTTTTCGTTTTTGCGCGTGGCGCGTCGTTGATCCCAAATTTTATTAACTCAGAATCCTGGTCTAAATGCCAAGGAAACCCAAGAAAAAAAATATGCTCGAACGAAGATTTTTTTTTAATCATGCTGTTTTCGTGATAAATTGCTGTATATTTATGATCTTAAATGTGAAGAAATATCATATTTATTTTTTTATTTTTTTCATCAAACACTGGTATCTTGGGCAAATCAGGACAAATCTAGATTTTTTTTTGAAAAGGTCCTATAAGCTATTTTGTTTCATATGTTTATAGGACCATTAAAAATATCTCTGGAAATGTAACGAATTAAGACAGCAGTTCAGACATTTGTTTGCATCATGTTTTGACTTTTTGATTGATTTCGGTTAAAACAGAAACAGAAACAAAAAAAGTCCTCCTATTTCCAAATTTATTGCTCTCAAAACACCTGTACTTATTCAGAGTGTAGTCCCGATTTTCCCTATTTGGCGGTCGTGACTTAAAGATAATTTGTAAAATATGTTTTTCATAAAACATTAAATTTTACATGGCACGGAGCGAAGGCGCCGAATTTCCATATTGACACTATAAAATTTAGGATGCCCACCGCGAGTTTGAACCGGCGCCCTCTGGATTGTGATTCCAGTGCGTGGTCTGATTGATCCACACGGGTGGTACCACCAAATTGACTTTTTACAATCTGTTGACCCCTATATCCATGGACAACTGTTCATCCGAATTTTTAAAATAATGCAAAAAATATCAAGTGAGAACATTATAAATTTCATTCGCTATCACAGTAAAAAATTGGGTTAATTTGGAAGGTGTAAAATTTGAAGGTGTAATATTTCCTCTTTTGAGATGTAAGATGTAATTTTAAGATGTAATTCTCCGCCAACTCACACTGCAGTTGCCCGACCTCTCTTCGATTTGCGTGAAACTTTGTCCTAAGGGATAACTTTTGTCCCTGTTCACAAATCCGAGGTCCATTTCTTGCTATCTCGTGACGGCGGTACGACCCCTTCAATTTTTGAACGTGCGAAAAAAGAGGTGTTTGTCAATAATTTGCAGCCTGAAACGGTGATGAGATAGAAATTTGCTGTCAAAGGGACTTGTATGTAAAATTAGACGCCCGATTTAATGGCGTCCGAAAAAAACACTATAAAAGTTTTAAAAACTCTGACATTTTCCGTTACTCAACTGTAAATATTTTTGGAATATGTCATTTAATGGGAAATTTAATATACTTTTCGAATCTACATTGACCCAGAAGGGTAATTTTTTCATTTAGAACAAAATTTTTCATTTTAAAATTTCGTGTTTTTTCTTACTTTGAAGGGTTATTTTTTAGAGTGTAACAATGTTGTACAAACTTGTAGGGTAGACAATTTTGGTATATTGAGGGGTTTGCTTATAAACATCACGAGTTATCGCGATTTTACGAAAAAAAAGTTTTGAAAAAGTTGGTCGTCGTCGATAATGGCCGTTCATTGCCACCCGCAACAGAGGGTCATTTCACCCCAACTGTACATTAAAAGTACAAATTCGAAAACGATTGTTTCTGATCTTGCTTAAAATTGGTGGAGCACTAGCAAAACGTGCAAAAAATCCCTATTTTGAACCAACCAAACCAACCCCTTCTTTTTTTGGCACTGACAATTTTACATAAGAATATATGTGTTGGTGGGCAAATTGAAATCTTTTGAGAAAACGAATGTTTGAAACTTTGTTTTTAAACATTGCATAGCTAAAAAAGGCTTAAAATTGAAATGTGTTGTGCAACATGTTTTGAAGATATTAACTTATCATAATATTTTTAACATTCATGTGTATTTTTTTCTTAATGTTTTAAATGACTGTCTGTTTAGTGTTCAGACTAAATTATAACTTTCTATAAATTTCATCGACACTTAGCACATGATGGCCTTAACTGAGACTTGCCCTCCTCAAGTTGATTTGGGCATCATAAATGCTTTTAGAACACCCACCCTAGCAGTACCTCCCGTGGACCACCCACTCGCAGAAGAAATCAATATTTTATCGACTGAATGATTGGCCATTAGGCGCTACTGTTTCGGCACTCGGCTTTGTTTCGTCTTTTTTTCTTTGTATGCTGTTTGCTACTTCAAACTGGTAATCCTTTGCGAACCAAAGGCAACCGACCTTTGTTCAAGAAAACCATTTTATTTCTCCGACTTTTTGCCATGCGTATCACTTTGCGCAACAATTTTCCGCCGAGGCGGCTTCAAAGGATACCAAATACACACGCGATTGATACAAAACGGGGGAGGGACAGAGACAGAAAGAAGAAAAAGTCCATAAATCGAAACGCTTCGCTAAAACTGTTTCGGTGTTTGCGTTTCTCTCGGCGGGGAGTTTTGTAATCCAATCCAGTATCAAAATCCTAAAAGCTTCTTGAAAAATGTACGAATCTGTCTCGGAAGCTGGAGAGAGAAAAAAACACACACACACACAAAAATGTTCACTTTTGAGCTTGAATGCTATCGTAATTGATGTCACGGATGCGTTGATTTTGATGTCTGTTTATTTGATTAATTGGCGAAACTTTGCCTCAGAAGAAAAGGGGAGATTACTCGAGCAACACACTCGTTATTAGATAAAGGCATTCCCGAGCAGGTGGGAATAACAAAACGGAGGTCGTTTCAATAACAATCTAAGTTTGTTATCAGATAATCATGCTCGTCACTAGTGAGAAGAAAATATAATTACATCTCCAACACCTAGGCTAAAAAATAGTTTTTGAACATATCAAAGAATAATAACTCAAGGTAAGAAATATGGAAAATCATTCAATCATTGATGCCGTTATTTATGTGATATTCCAAAATTGAAAAAATCAGCATAATCGGCATAACCTAATTTGTTGTTGAATTTTATTTTAACTGGTGTTTTTTTTCCAATTTTCCATAACCCCCCATATCTATTGAAAAATGTTGACCAATTTTGTCAAGGACCACTAGCTCTTTGAGAAAGGTGGGACAATAATATGGACGTTTTGAAAGATACATCATTTGTGGACACCCCCTGACCAAATTTTGAACAAATTTCTGAGGATAGTGGGGGAGGTGGCCCCATGCATGCAGTCTTTATACCAACAATATGTGGAAAATGTGAATGGAGAAAATCTACAATTTGTTCGAAAATTTTCTGAAAATCAAAACCCAATTTGTTTTTTTTTTCATTTTGCTAAATTTGACCAGAACCGTGGAATTATTTTGGCCATGAAATGGTCTTGTATCAAAATATTAGGGGTAACTTCATCTTCTTAACCAACGTGTTTCTCATTCATCCAAACTATTTTCTGTAAGTTTTTAGAAAATTAAACATAAGCATAAATCTTTTATGGTTACTGCCCCTGATCGCATAAATGTCCCATATGCATTTTCATCGTTTTTGAGTTATTGATGCAGTTTGATTCAAAATCGTGTGCTCTTTCAGAAAAGCCTACAACATTCCGTTGTTCATTCTAGAAATCAGGAGGAAATCCTGTTTTTTCGTGAAAATTTAGTAGCCTTATGTGTAGGAAAAACTTCAAATGCGTTTTTCTCAGCTCGCTGTTGTTGATAAAAAAAAATATACAATATATTTAAATTGTTTACTATACACATAGCAACAAATGAAACAGATCTATTGGGGTTTTTTTTGCAGGACTTTTTAGAACAATGTTGTTATTCAATCAATTTTTTTTTCTACTGTGAATATAAGTCCACTTCGCACAGTTTTCAAGCATTATTATTAGATTTACAAGATTTTATCACTATTTTTATTGGATGCCTTAAGTCCTTCCACCACGAGATTCCAACTCACTTATTTTTCAGCTAAAGACATCCAAATGTGTCTACAATCATACAAGAACAAACGAAAATAATATTTGTTGAGGCTCGAGAAACTTTCTGCAACAACACTGAAACAAATCTCAAGTAGATTTGCACGGGCTTTGCGTGACATATTGGCAGGATTTGCATTCCTTGGCTCATTCCGACATGTGTGTGTCGGGATGTTGTCTCATGTTTTGCCCTCATTGTTGACATAATAAAGTGGACAAAATAGCTCTAAGAATGTGCCGAAGATAAATGACATTTATGCTTGCCGGATTATCTGTTCATCTCTTCATTCGGTCCTCCTAGTCCAAGGCATTTCGGCACGATTGTGTCCATTCATCGTATATTTGTTTTCTTTCATTTTTTACGGCGTTACTAGAAGAAAGTACACCGCCGATAGATGGGAGGATGCAGCAGCGTTCTGTAGGATGAACCGGGGACGGGGCATTGTTCCCATAACATTATGCGCACATGATGAATGGGATCTTCTGCCCACCTTGAGGTGTTTATTTATGGGAAAAGCGTGAAATCGCCTCTCGAAACATACGCCCGGTATTAGGCACCACACACGAACGGACAAACGAACAAACAAACAGACAGAAAGGCGCTTCTTGAGGGATTTTCTTTAAGCTCCTTGAAACATACAAAACAAAACACTCCGATGGTGCATTGTACATTGTGCAGTGTGTTTTTTTGCTTTGCTTTACTTTGTTTGCATATGTTATGAGGACAAATTCAGCTCATTAAGGTGCTTATATGCGGGTGCCAAAACTGTAATACGCGCATCATCCGATTGTATTTTGCGCTGTTTTTGGTTTTTACTGAAGCTACTTAGGGACCGCTGCTACTTGCATTATTTTCCATCAGGACACACAAAAGAGCTCCGAAGCTGAGAAAAACAAATGAACAAATGTCGAGTGTGGCAGGATAATCACGTGTACATGATATGTTTTTGCTTACCATTGTTAGGTGGAAGAATATGGGTTTCTTTGAAGATTCCGAGATGTTGATAGCATACTCTTAAAATTATGCCTAGCGGACATATGAAACAGAATCGAAGTTCCATCTTATACATTTTATTTCATCATACGTTTTCAAAACTATTAATGAAATCGTGAACTGCGGCGACATCAAGAGGTTGAAGTTTTTTTTTTAAATGGCAAAAACGAACGGAATAGTATGGAAACATACTGAACGGAGCGAATCATACTGAGAAGAAACAAGTTTACTAAACTACTTACAAGTTTATATTTATAAAAGGTAAAAGCCCAGGCAAAATGAAGGAAATTTCTTTAAACATTCTCTCGCATTCTTTCGACATTATTCTTGGAACTGAAACTAACTGGGACGAAAGCGTCCACCCTGAAGAAATTTTTGGAAACAATTATTTTGTATTCCTAGGCAATAGAAATTTAAATCTCAGTCAGAAAAAGTCAGGAGGCGGCGTCCTCTTAGCCATAAATGCCAGACTTAATCCAAAAGAAATTGTAACTGAAAAACATTTTCAATTTGAACAAGTCTGGGCCAAAGCCACTATTTCAGGCCAAGTACACATTTTTGCATCAGTATACTTTCCGCCGGACCATGCAAATAAACAGTCGTATGAACTATTCTTTAAAACAGTAGAAATCATAACATCAAAAATGGAACCGGAAGTAAAACTTCACATTTATGGCGACTTTAATCAAAGCAAAGTCGAATTTATATCTGACCAAGAAAATGAAGCAATTCTTCTCCCAGTCATTGGGGAAAATGAAACTTTGCATTTTCTCTTTGACAATATTGCAAATTATGGACTTTTCCAAATCAATCATGTAAAAAACCAAAGAAATTCATTTTTAGACCTTTTATTCACTAACTGTATTGAAGACTTTCATGTACAAGAATCTGTAACCCCCCTTTGGAAGAATGAAGTCTTCCATACAGCAATTGAATATTCTATTTATGTCCATAAAAACACTTTGCCCATTGACTGGGAATATGAAGAAGTCCTGGAATACAATAAAACAAACTTTGTAGAAGCCAAACGTAAACTACTTGCAATTGACTGGCAAAATTTATTTAATAATGAAGGAAATGTCGACGAATTAGTAGGAAAATTCTATACGGAAATTAACACTATAACATCTGAAACCGTACCTACTAGAAGAAGACGACGTAATAACACAGGCAATAAATACCCAGTGTGGTTCACTCCACAACTAAGAAATTTAAAAAATAAAAAACAAAAAGCCTACAAACTATACAGAAACAATACAAATGACACAAATCTTCTGAATTATCTGAATATTTCCGACCAATTTTTTTCGGCACTCAATTCTGCCAACGAAGAATATAATAGTAAAGTCGAATCTGAAGTCAAATCATGCCCGAAAAAATTCTTTAATTACGTAAAATCCAAATCCAAAAGTAGTAACTTCCCATCGCAAATGCAACTGGACGAAAATGTAGGCAGTAACTCAAAAGAAATTTGCAATCTTTTTTCAAAATTTTTCAAAGAAGTATACACCTCATTTTCCGAAGAAGACCGCGACCGCGACTATTTTTCATATATACCGGAATTTCCAAATGACGTCTCAGTCAATTCTTTGTCAGAAACGGAAGTACGCCAGGCATTGAAGGACTTAGACTCATCAAAAGGACCAGGACCCGACGGAATAGCACCTGCATTCCTAAAGAACCTTGCAGAAGAATTAACATATCCACTGCATCATCTTTTCAACATGTCAATAAATACTGGAAAATTCCCACAAACATGGAAAAAGTCTTTTTTGGTGCCTATTTTCAAGTCAGGCCCAAAATCAGACATACGTAATTATCGCGGAATTGCCCTTTTGTCTTGCATTCCAAAACTTTTCGAATCTATTATAAATGAAAGAATCTTTCAGCAAGTAAAAAACCGCATCACATGTAAACAGAACGGCTTTTTTAAAGGCCGCTCTACTAGCACCAACCTTTTAGAATTTGTAAATTTTACACTGAATGCAATGCATAATCGCAATTTCGTAGAAGCAATTTACACAGACTTTAGTAAGGCATTTGACAGAATCGACATACCATTATTAATCTTCAAACTGCAGAAAATTGGAATTCAACCGAACCTTTTGGAATGGCTTAAGTCATATTTGACTAAGCGCGAACAAATTGTTCGCTTCCAAAATGTACTATCGGAATCAATTCACGTCACCTCTGGGGTTCCGCAAGGATCCCATCTAGGACCTCTTCTTTTCATCTTGTATGTAAACGACATTTCCTTCATTCTTAAAAAAATTAACGTACTTGTATATGCAGACGACATGAAATTGTATATGGAAATAGGAAATGCCAATGACAGTCATGTATTCCAAAACGAAATTAATCTTTTCTACACATGGTGTAGTAAAAGCCTACTCCAATTGAATGTAAAGAAATGTAATTCCATTGCCTTCAGCAGAAAACATGAAACACCAAACATAACAGTATTATTAGGAAACCAACCAGTAAAAAAAGCAAAGTAGTACGTGATCTAGGTGTCATCCTAGACTCACAACTAACTTTTGTAGAACACTATAACACAATAATAAACAAGGCAAAAAGTACATTAGGCTTTATAAAGCGCTTTGCATTCAACTTCCAGGACCCGTATACTATTAAATTACTCTATATAACGTATGTCAGGCCACTCTTGGAATACTGTAGTATCGTCTGGAATCCATACTATGCCGTACACCAAGCACGTATTGAATCTGTCCAAAAACAATTCTTACTGTACGCACTACGTAAACTTAACTGGACTGCATTTCCTCTCCCATCGTATGAAGCACGCTGCATGCTCATAAACATACAATCATTACAAGAACGTCGTAAATTTGCCATGCTCTCTTTCATCAACGACATTATTTCTCAACGCATACAGTCAGCAGCATTATTTTCAGAAATACGCAATAGTATTCATGAACCAAGCCGTACTCTTAGACATTCACCACTTTTTAGAATAACTGCATACACGACAAATTATTTAAAAAATTCGCCATTAAATCAAATGATGCACTTTTATAATGAAAATTCACAGTACATACATTTCGACATGTCTAAACCGGAACTACGAAAAAATTTGTACAATAGAAATAATATCTAGTATGTAAGAAAATTGTAAGTAGTCTACATAAGCTTGACGAATAAACAATAAAAAAATCAAAAAAAATTTCAGTAAAAAACAGTTTGATTATTTTAGTTTCAATTTCCCACCAAAAACAAACATTCATTTGATAACTTATCATATGATCGTTTGGTCGTCTTTGGCCTGCAAAGTAAAACCTTTGTGTGAAAAGAATTTAAAAACATTGACCTAGGACATTAGGAAACATGGAATCCCTCCCAGAATGCATATTTTCAACGAAATAATGTATTCAAACGCTGAAACAAATGAATCGCAAACTTATTAACGGTTTTATGAAATATAATCACTTTTTACATTTACCGTCATCAGGGGTAACATTGGGTCTGGGGGTGAGATTGGGTTGCTGAAATTTGTATAACCCAATTCCACCCCAGACCCAATGTCACCCCTGATGACAGTACACTTTATGAGACAGCCAATTTTCTGGTTATGGTCTTCAAGGCAGTATGTTAGTGAAAAAGGCCAATTTTTACTATTGATATACGTTTTTGATAACACGAATTTTTCAAACATTTCTACTTACCAAAAATCAACGTAAATCTTTAAATTGTTGTTTTAGAATAGTTTTCGACCAACAATTCAGAAGAAAAATTCAGTTAGTCTCATTCATCAGTCATTTTTGACTAGAGGGAATTGTAGAGTCGCAACCGGGACTCCTTGAGACACGACGTTCCGGACGCAGCACTATCGCTGCCGATCATTAACCTCCCAACCACCCACTGACCTTATGTCCACTTCCGTCGTGTCCTGCTCCGGATTCCTCCAACCGGTTCCAGCACAATTCAATCACACTCACACTTCCGCACCAAACGTTCACTCTCTACTGTCCACAGCGTAAAAAAACGAAGTTGACTTTATAGCTGTCGGCCACCATTGCTAGTACCAACCACTAGTGTCTTCCTTTTTATCTACAAGGACTTCGCCGCCCTGGGCTCCTAAGTGTATGAAAGTATGGCACGGAGCGACGGCGCCGAATACCCATATTTACACAAAGAATTTTAGAGCGCCCGCCGCGGGATTCGAACCGGCGACCTCTGGATTGTGAGTCCAGTGCGCGGTCCGATTGATCCACACAGGCGGGACACCGATTGATCCACAGCGTAAACATAAACATAAATTGTAGCGCCTCTTTTCATGCGCTGTCAAAACCAAGTACACGCTTCAGTAAGGAATCGTCTGTTTCGGGTTATTATTACCTGGTCAATCGGGAGCGAATGACCCATAGGGTTAAAGTTCCCCTAATAAAATCAACAACAACAACAACTACCTGGTCAATATGTTTATATTGTTTACATTAATGCACATTTTGCACCAAATTCTCCCCCTGTGCAAATCATAACTGCACACAAAATATTTACACATTGAAAATAAAAATAAAAATGAATAGGTCTTCGACATGTTTCGTGACTTATGAACTCGCCACCAAGACATATAGATTAGATTAGGCAGGTAGTTATCAAAAAACTAAGCACAAATTGCGGCTAAAAAGAGAAAATTTTATCATTTTCTGGGCAATTTTCATCAGATGTTGTCTTTTGTAGGGTTCTGCCAAACCGGATCGGATTATGCTTTGAAACAATAATATGTTTTAAAAAACATGCAAAAAAAAACCCCACGTGAGCTCTTATGAACAATAAAACCCAGTTAATAAGACATATCGTATTTGGTGGCAACGATGACAAATGTGACTGAATTTCTCTCAATGCAGATATATGATATCACATGTCAGCGTTTAGTTGACACACATCAAATTGAAGAACCACTATTCACAACATTTGATTCGAAATAGTTAGCTTCTGTGGATCAAGTGCTATTGAATTTTATCCATACCTTCCATCTCCCTGTATGCTATTTGTTCTAACGACTTTTATCATGAAATATAGAAGAGGAGAATCGATCGAAAAAGGTCTAAGCAAAGCTAGCCTTTCGTGCTAGCAGTCTATACAGAGAGAAGGGAAATGAGAGGGTACACTGGCTATTCATTTTTGACCCCGTAACGCGGTACACGCGGTACACGTCGCAGCAGTCTGGATAATTAATTTTGGGGTTATCAATTATTGTTCAGTGGAGAGGCGTTACGGTTTCGATGACATTTCAAGTTGTCAAAATTTTTCCCTGTTTTGAAACTGAATTGCCAAAATGGATAAGTTTGGCAAAACAAAATGTTCTCGTTCCGGCATCTTTTCTGGGCCGTTGAGTACCTCGTGACATAGCGCACGGAGCACTTTGCAGCAGCAACGGGATGACACCGGCCCGGGCAGAAGGACGCAACTTTTAACAATTCTTTTGGATTTTTCCGTCCCGGAGGAACCACCAAGTCAAACTAAACGAGTTGAATTTGATTAATAGTCCTTCGAGCAGTGGAAGTCCAGCACTAGATTAACGTGCACAACAGAATTTCCCCTATCGGCGTTGCAACACCCACGACCTGGGTCATCCTCCATGGACAAGGATAAAATCATGTTTTCCCAGGTTAGCTTAAGCAAAAGCTTATCCAAAGTTGAATATGATTAACTTATTCTTTTCAGGCCGTTTAACAGGATGGAATCTTGGTCAGCATAATCCAGCTGCTGACTGACTATCCTCGCCACCGCCGACGCGACGTACAACAGCGGTGCTTCTTCTTCATATATTTAGGGAAACGGTTCACTTGCAATGATCCGGCCAAAGCATATTCAGCAGGTGACGGAAGCTCACCACTAACGGCAGCACCACGCCGGAGCTGGCCGGGCTGCTGGGCAGAACCGAGCTGAACATCCTACCAGTGGGATGAAACGTCGCCAACACAACGACGCCGCTGCAATTGTTTTGCAACACTTTTTTCTTTCATTTTATTTTGGAATACACTAATATTTCTTACTTTTATTTATTGGAATAAATTGTGAAACAAGAATAATCAGTATTCAGCGTATGTGCTGCCAGGGGGAACTTTTTCGCTTGCTGATGGATCTAAGTAGAGTGGTTCCGTCGTTACAACCGTCAGGTCAGGTTCATAGGATCTGTAAAAAAATTAAATTAATTAAAAGCTGTTTTCTATCAGCGTCCGTCAAAACGTTGAGCTTACCTGCTTGTTGGACCGTTGGAACCGAACGAGCTATTCATCATAAAGGCCGGATTGAGCGGCCGATTCGACGCTTCGCTTAAAGTCTGTGTAAGGCTTTCTTATTCAGAACTGCGGTCACGGCGGTCACAAACCGATCCAGTGCGTGTCTATGGCTTCATCCATAAAGTACGTCACGCTAAAATCAACCAAAATTTACCCCCCCTCCCCCCCTTTGTCACGCTTTTCCTATACTTATAACACGCAATGTCACACTTGGTCAGACCCCCCCTCTCCCCCTAGAGCGTGACATACTTTATGGATGACGCCTATCAGGCGTTGCGAGCGAGGGTTGTGGGTTGTTGTTGTTTTTTTTTTCCTCGAAGCAAAACGAACTGTCAACTTAGGGTTCGTTCAAAAATTACGTCCATGAATAGGGGGAGGGGGGGGGGGGTCTGGGGTTTGTGATAGCCCATGTTAAAGGTATAGGAAAAGTGCGTGACAGGGGGGAGGGGGGGGGGGGGTCTGAAATCCCGAAAATCTCTGGACGTAATATTTGAACAAACCCTTAAGAAATCGAGAGGGATTGCTGAGATCAAAATGGTCACAACATTTTTTTTCATAACGCCTCAAACTCGTAACGCCTCATCAAAGGCGTTACGGTTGTACCTTTGGTTGGTTCCATGAATTTTTGGAAATTTGTTCCGAGTCCGCGCTCTATTTTCAATACTCTTTGGTCTATACGCAATTCTTAATGTGTAGCAAACTAGACTGTGAAATGACGGCTTTTTACAATACATTAAAAGAGTTGTTTATTTTCACACTTAGGATGTACCTGTTTTGGTCTCTAGTATCGCCAAGTTTTTAGAGTTTTCTATTAATATGCTCACATGTTCTCAATTCAATGGGCAAAACATTCCACCAGCAAAAGTTGATCGAAGCCAATCAATACAGGAAGGCAAAAACACGTGGAGGGATTGCTTATATTCTACAAAACCTCCTTCTCTGGTCTACTGCTTAATGGTCTCTGCCGGCTCATTTCCATCCGAACGTCGAAATTGCTTTTCCTCTGCTCTCAGAACAGGAAAAGAAAAAAGAGGAAAAAACCGCACGATACCTTTTGCTAAAACGTTCCAGTTCGATTTTCATCTCAATAAAAGGTGCATAAAAGCATCCCTGCCCGGAACCACCCTCCCACGTGGTCCTCCGCATTCTTTCCAAGCCGATGATGACGGTAAAATCTAAAGTTTCTTTTATCACAACAACTTACGGTGTCCTCCAGCTCCCGTCATTTTCCCCCGCGCAGTCCGTAGACCGGGGACTCATCAAGTTCAATCCGGACGGGAGCCCACCAGCATCCGACTCTCGACCTGGGTCCAGATTTGCTTCTATTTTTTGTGAGTGCTCTGAACGCTCTGAACCGAACCAATTTCAGCCACTCGAACTTTCGAACCGACCCGACTCCGTGTAGCAATTTTTATAAATCTTTATAGAGTTTAAAAACAAATCGACTTCCATTAAACGAAATTGGGAGAATAAAAAGTTGCGGCGATGAGTTGGCTGGGGGAATTTAGCACCGGATCGATCGATTGGCTTGGTTTAGGGAACTTGCAAAAAAAGTAAATAGATATATTTCAATTGGTGAGTTATGCTTATCGAGTGGAGGAGAAATTATAACCAAGTTTAACTCTTTAAAAATGCATCTGATTTGATGAATCCCAGTCCAGGTTTGATCCAAATGGTCTTCCTTTTAGTTAATTTTATCTGAAAAAACATTTCATAATATGGAATAAAATGATGCCACTTTTCAGAAATTACACATTATTGTTATGTTGGTATGTAAGGCAAAACTAAGTAATGATTGTTTTTTCTTCTAAAGTATTTGTTTTATCAAAGGCATTTTTTTCGGAGCATTCTGAATGTTTACTGCTGGATCAAACTACGTAGAGTGAAATAGAAAGAATGTTTCGTTTCTATTTCACTTCAAAATAACAACAACCAGCAGGTGCTAAAGGTGACCCAACTGGAAACGAATATGGAATCACGCATCTTTCGCAGTATCCTCATTAATGATGGCAATAACCCCTCCGGTCGTAAGTATGTATACTTAATTTTCGACGGATAACGACGAAACTTGATCCATTCCAGCATCCTTCTGGCGCTTGCTGATGCCTTTATACGGCGTCACATGTGTTTGTGTACGTCTATACGACGTATAGCCCGAAAGCATTACAAAGTTTTATAATTGTATCAATTTATTTTACGTATTCAAATAAAACGTATATAAAAGGTGAAGTTCCGCGCCTTTTCCCCCCGGCTTACATATAGAAAGGGGTGGTTGCTTTAGTAAAGTAATTTCGACTTCTCCTCCCAAAATGTGCTTGAGAAAGTTTGTTATGTGACGACAGACCCACGCGAGTATGAAGAGAAAGTGTGCTCTATAGGGTGTGTGTAATATTATTATAACGATCTCGAGAGGTGCAAAAGCGTCAAGAGGATGCCGCCGCGTGTTGAATCGAAAGGAAGCATGTTGTGTGGAAGTAAATGTATACACACACACACACACACACACATACACAAGTTGTTGTCGCTGTCTCGTTGCACAATAGAAAAAAGAAAGCAGCGCACACACGCCCAACTTCTGGTTCTATGAAGAACCCACCGGAGTAGCGACAGTACACTTCACTCACGTCAGCTTTTCTTATTAAAAGCTGCAAGGAAGGGAAAAAATATGCTTTCGAGAAAAATGGGATAAACGTCCTACATAACGACTGCAAATTCAAAAGTATGACTTTCACTATTATGGTTTACCAAAAATCTACCACAGTTATCCACATAATGGTTTCTACACTATTATACACCCAAACTAATGATTGTTGCAAGTACTACAAATGAGTGATGAGATGGGTGCAACAGTGAAGAGAAGATTGCATTCTGACACTTTACTAGATTTTTTTTCCTTTTTTTTGTTGTTCTTAATGAAAAAATACCATTCTGGGTTATTTCAGATAAGAAAAGTACATTGAAAATCGCTCTGCGGCCATCCAAAATGCACGTAAATTATGTGAAAATGTCCCAGGAATCCAGTAAAAATGACCACTCGCACCGCAAAAATCATCTAGGGTCCATTTATCCCCAATTCCGCTATACAAGCATTTTTTGCCGTTTTCAAATGTTAAACCAGATTTTAAAAATCTGAAAATATTTTTTATCGTAAAGATCAGACAATTTGACATAAGAATTACTATTTTCACATGATTGGAGCTCGAAATGCTCGAATGCTCGAAAAAAAACGTTACTTAATCCACCCTTAGGTGGTTGGTGGCTTTCTCACATTTAGAGGGTAATGCTATCCAAAATAGATACAAAAGAGCGGATCTTTTAGTGTTCTATAAACTTGATTCAATATTCATACCATCTGATTGGGTAGTCAGATCTACATAATTCAGGGCACTTATATGCTTATAACTTTTGATAGGGTTGTCAGATCTGCAATCTATTGAACTCGTTGGAATGGTCTTTTGAGTACTTATCCAACGACAGGTCCCATGATAGAACCGGACAACGTTTTTGTTAAATTATCTGAGATTCAGCATCTAAAAAGATCATAAATAACACTTAAGTTCTTATAACTTTTGTAACCAGTGTGTGTGTTGTGGGAGAATTCCGGTGACACAGAGGCAGGGGAGTGCGTGTGTTCGTGGATAGTGAGACGAGTCGGTTCATGTCTCCCGTGTATGGACGCAGCCATTTCCGTACTAAAGCGCCTTTAAAGAGGAGCAGTTCTGCTAGCCACCACCAGAGGACCGAGGATCAACGAATGGGCGGCCATTGGGGGTGGCGAAACTGATGATGATGATGATGTGCGGGTTTTCCAGGATTCGCCGGGTCAGAGGTTCGCGGGATGACGACCGGGTTTTCATCGGCCATTTTGCCCGGTGTATTAAAGTGCGATAAGTCGCGAAAACCGTCGTAGCTTTGACTACAGCTCGACGGAGTGTTGTGAAGTGCCAGTGCCAGGAAGCGGTCAAAGGACTTCACGGAGGACAGAGGAGAATGGGAGAAGCAAGAACTCCAGGAACTCTGATCCGTGCCGCAAGTGACCAGACCAGATAGGACCGCCATTACAATCCCCCCCCCCCCCCTTATCTCATCCACAGAACCCCTTAGTCTAAGACTAAAGTTCGCGTAGCTTCGCTACAGAACATCCCCCGGTTCCCCCGTTACCACACTCGAGGGCGCTAGGGCAAGCACACGAAGGGGTCAGCGAAGACTGCAGCAGCAACCACAACGACGCCGGGACGCCGGCGAGTTCAACGTCCACCTCCACGCCAGCGAGCAGCAGAACGAGACGGACGGAGGTTGGTTCCGGAGATCCGGAAGCAGAGCAGCGGTAGGCGTAGCTGAGGGGCCCGAAGAGAAGTACCACCCACGGAACAGAAGAGAGTGAAAAGGTAGGAGATAGCCAGTAAGGAAGTGGGTTAGGGACAGGTAGAGAAGGTAGCCGTGAATAAAGTGACGTCAACAAAAATAAACCGAGGAATTTACCTTGAAGCGACACATTGTGTTTTCCTGCCTCGTGAGCATGAGCGCATGCCGATCCTTGAGAGAAATTGGGAGTCATTCGGACCTCCCACAACCCTCACTGAGTTTTATGCTTCGATGCCCTTGCCTGGTAGCATGTAACTCTAAGGCCGCGCAAGACAATTGTAACCGATGGCAGATCCTGACCCAATCGTTACTGTGTCTCTGTTTGTTTCGCGTTAAATATATGTGCTAAAATGCAGGAAAAAGCTTCAGTTATTGGGCGGAGCTCACTACTCCCACTGGCTAGGGCAAACAAAAGCCAAGACACCCTAGCAGTACGCAGCCAGTTCCATACCCCACTAGAACGAGACTACAGGCGTTGGAAGCCGATTGGTAGCAGCGGATGACAGGTGCCTGGTAGGCGGCAATACCGGAGAATACCTATATAACGACAGGTTGCATGATAGATCCGGACAACGATTTTGTCAAATTATCTGAGATCCGGCCTCTAAAATTCATAAATAACACTTAAGTGCTTATAACTTTTGATAGGGTTGTCAGATCTGCAATCTATTGAACTCATTAGAAAGGTCTTTTGATTACCTATCCAACGACAAATCGCATGGTAGATCCGGACAACGTTTTCATCGAAATATATGGGATCCGCCCTCTAAAAAGTTAAAAAATAACACTTAAGTGCTTATAACTTTTGATAGGGTCGTCAGATCTTCAATCTTTTGAACTCGTTGAAAAGGTCTTTTGAATGCCTTTCTTAAAATGTCTCCCAGAAACTACCCTTTTTACAATCTTCCGGACTTTTGTTAAAATCGTTTTTTTAAGCATAATTTTTGAAGCACTTAACCAAACTTTATAGTTTTCAATAGCGACTTATGGGACCCCAAGACGGATCGAATGAGACAAAAACGGTCAAAATCGGTTCAGCCAGAGCCGAGATAATCCAGTGCAAATTTGTTTGATCAACATCCCAACACACACACAGACATTTGCTCAGAATTTGATTCTGAGTCGATATGTATACATGGAGGTGGGTCTAGGAGGTCAAATTAAGAATTTAGTTTTTCGAGTGATTTTATAGCCTTTCCTCAGTAAGATGAGGAAGGCAAAAAGTACTGTTCCTAAAATTTTAATCTTTCATTGTAGTGGTGAGCACTAAGATTTTGACCACCTTTCATTTTTTGAGACACTTATTGTACATGTTTATGAAAAAATGCACCGGTTTACGGAAGTGAGACCTAGCGATAACAAAATCAAGCCTCAAACATTTAAATGATTCCAAATCAGTGCAGGTAGATATAATGTAGATATTAAAAATATGTTTTACTACATTAACCAACGTGATTTCTCTCAGAGGTTGTTTCACAAATTATGGGAAATAATGGCTAAAATTCAAAATTTAATTTGAAAGTGTTACGAAATTTAATCAAAGACATGAGCACACCCTGATCTGCTGACACGAATGTTTTGATTCGAAGACAATTGATATCAGCCATTTTAATGAATTTCTGTCAATTTTCCGTTCAACTTACACCAACAAGATGGCAGCAGCATAAAAAAACATCTTCTGATCTCATGGTTTTCGTCGGCGAGGGCTGGGCGATGATGCTCCATCGTGATGTTGTCGGGGAGGATTTCTTTCTCTCAGACTACGCCAACTCTCACGACGACGACGACGAGGACAGAGGAGTTACTTGTATTTAACATTCATGAGATGCGAACACGAAAGCTCATATAAATGATAATGATACACGTGGGTGGGTGAAAAGGTGACGACGGAGGGCTGAGTGAGAGTTACGGGGAAAAGTGGCGCCAAGGGTGGGAGAAAATCTTATTAAAAAGTTTATATTATTCATCTGTTTTTATTACACAGAAAAAGGGACCGAGGAGCTGTTTGCTGCTCTTGTGTGGTTGGTTGTGTTTGAGCCGTTTATGTGCACGGTGTTTTTCCCATTTTATAACAGGTGGAAGCAAAGTTTTCCGCCCGTTTTACAAAGTAGCAATGGAATCTATCTGATCTTGTTGATAGTGTTATGACTATTTTTAAAAAGAAGATCGTCTTACTCTGTTTCGTTGAATATTTGATGAATTTATAATCAGCATATCACAATGAAATGTTAAAATTCAATTTATTTTGTTCTATTTTGCTCTGTTTTCATAAAAAATAGTTTCCATCTACATATAGAAAGGTGTTAAAAAATAGTAATATTTATCAGTGTTTCATAACTATTATTTAAAAAAAATGAGACATTTTTAATCAATTTTATACCCCGTGTCAATATCCTTCCAAGACTCAAACACCTTTTTTGAACTTGACTCCCCCACTATCTCATTTTATGTGAAAAGATATCAAAGAAAATGTTTAGTGTAAGCAATACACACGCACACCTTGCGTAATTCTGCGTTCCCTCACTTGGTAAACTAAAATGGCACTTTTGGACATCCAAGATTAGCATCTTTTGATAAGCACGGCAGAAACATGACCGATGATGATGTTTCTTCTGCTGTACCTGCTCAATGGCTACGATCCCATTAGCCACCGCCCACTTCTTCCAGATAAAAGCACCAAATTGAAGAAAGTTTTCTTTTATGATTTCCATAAAATCTTAATTTATATACTTAAGAAGGCAGCCAGCATTTTACTCCCAACTTTCTACGTTTCAGGCTGTGCTGCCTGCTTTCTACCTGAGAGCTAAATTAGTCGGAAAACTGAAAAGATGCTGCCATCATTCGCATCTCATCGTCCCTTTGCTCTTCATCTCAATGCTACTGGATTCACGGTGAAAAGTTGTGTGTGGGTTGGCAAATATACACAAAGTTATAATCACGTACAAAATTTTGATATGGAGATCCTTTTCATGTCCGTTATGGGGAAAAGAAATTAGTTCACCTTTTGACCCTCACGTATTTCTTGAGAGTATCTTATGTTTGTGGATTAATTTTTGAAGACTAAGAAAATTTAATTTTGATTTTTAAGAATCTGCACGAAGAGGAGAGTAGAAATTGTGTACCCATTTCTCAATTATACAAATAACTTGTTTAATTCTGTTCTCAATTTGAGGGTTATTATCAACACATTGTTTTGTTTAGAAATAGTTTTAGGATGTTTCTACAATATGCTGGTGTCATTATCAACATTTCAATAGTCATATGTATGTAGTTTGTTTAACTGGGATTAAATTTAGTTCTAAATGAAAAAATATATCTAAAAAGCATTTCACACTATTGAAATAATGAATATGAATATTTTTTCATAAACTTTTACGTATTTTCAAATCTCTGATCCCAAAATTCAAAATCTGTAAAAAATTAAAAGTGTCCAACTTATCAAATTTGCAAAAATAATCGCTATTCAATGTATTCTTAAAGTTTATATTTCACTGAACAATTTTTTTCCCAACCTTTTTATGTTACTTACCAAACCCAAAAAAAAAATGCTTAGTTTAATATGTTCTGAAATATCTCGAGTACAATACCGTAAACATAATTCACTTTGAATGTTCCAAAAATATCAAACAAGAATGTTGTTTGTCGGTACACAAACAATATAAAAAAAGTTGTTTATCTTAATTAACATCTTTGAACAAATCGCTCTTTACGCTACACTTGATTTCATACTTCATTTGCATCCGACATTTTCTCCCAAAGGAATCGAGTTGGGAGGATAAAACGGATTCCGACGAAAATAGGCCGTTAATTCAGTTTACACCCGAAATGCACTTGGCCCTCACCCCAACACGATAAGCCAAACGCCGCCGAGTGGATTTTTACCTTTACGCCTGCAAATCTTTGATTGCCCGCACCGAAACAATGCGCTTAACGGGATTAAAATTATAATTACTTGGAATTATTACCGTTCCCGTTTCCTCTCATTGTATTGAGGTTCAACCCCGCGCGAGGTCCTGAAGAAAGGCTCGAACGCATTCCGGAGCAGTAGCAGCAGAAGGGCTTAAGTTAGAAACAATGCTGCTTCTTTCACTTTTCCCGACAATTCGACTCACGTAGCACATTGCGAAAAGCCCAAATCGTTTCGATTTGGTATACAGTTTGGGTTTTGGCAATTCGAATTGGTCAAGTCAAGCATACTAGTTGAGCTCAGCTGGCGCCAGCATTGATATGTGGCTTAAACCGTCGGAAGCGTCAAAGAAAACACAGGAGGAAACAATTATTAATGGGAAAAATAATCTGGACAAGCTGAAGAATCGAGTCGAGTTGTTTTGATGGTATATCATTATATATATATATATATATTCTTTATATGAGGAATACTTAAAAAATAAATCGATTTACAAATGAAACTAACCAACAATTGTTATTGCGAGAGGGAAATTGAGGACACACAACCAAAAGATGTTTTAGTTTGTTCATTGAAGCAGTTTGTCTACACTAAGTGTTGTAGACCTGTTAACGACTCGGTGCAATTTCCATTTAATTTGCAAAAATGAAAACTGATTGTTTGTTAAGACTTTAAATACTGTTTTGTCGATGCTTACTCATTTTTACTCATACTCATTGTTCATTTGGAGAAGACAGAACATCTTTCAAAATTGCCTACATGCTTAGTAAGCCATGCAATGCTTACTTCACACAAATAGAAAAAGCTAGTTCCTTCAACTCCAACTTCTCCTTCTACTGTATAGATACTGTATAACACATGGCATGAGACCTTCATTACAGTTACTTTTTATGTTTTCATAACTGCATGGACAAGCTTGATTCACATCATAATTCCACCGACCGCACCAAATCACCGAGACACAATAAACGAACTTGCGAGATAAAAATGATATTTCTTGTGTCCAGTTGGAACTGCCATCTGCTCGCTTTTGATAGATCTATGGTGCATTTTTCATCCCGTGGTCATCACTCTCGGACCAGCGCAAAACTCTTTGAATCAACTTTTCGCTAATAAATCTTCTTTTTATTATGATTCAACGGAGCCACAAACCACCGCCAGTAAGGGATTGCATTCGCGTAGAGACAAAAAATGAGTTCCAACAGAGACCTCCGAAATCCATCTCTATTATCTGCGCAGCAGTTACCTTTTTCCTGATGGGACGCCCCAAAACTCTGAGTCCTTGTGTCACGATACAGAATATGTCTACCGCACGTGTGTGGCCATCATGGCTTATGCAGCGTACATTGCTGGTGGTGGAAAAGAAAGCAAAAAAAAAAATAATCATCATCAACGCAGCCGAGATACTTGTCCATCAAATACACACCTTCCGTATATGGAGGAAAAATAAGGGATTTTGGGATCGCTAGTTTGAACATTAAAGCGCTAATATTTTCTATATGATCCAGTTTTTTTTTTTTCTTAACTTTCAAAAAAGAAAACTATATTTTTTGAGAATCCTTTGTTACTTGGCTTTGGTCACAACGAAGGAGGGTGACAAATAATACAAAAAAAAATCCAAAAATAAAAATAAATCGAAATGTTTAATAATGTCATGTTTCATAAAACCCTTTTTCCTATTAAAGTTTAAAAAATCTTCAGAATACTTAGATTCGAGAGACAACAAGTTTCTTGCAAAATGTCTGATCCATTGTACCTAATTGTTGTAACTAATAAGGTTCAGCTTTTTTAGTCATTATTTTATGAAAAATATCTACAGTATGTAAAAAAAGTATTCACACCCCTTGGACACTATGCACATTTTGTGATGAAACATGTAAACAATTTAATGTTGATAGAAACCTAGTACTACGTTTTGTTCAAAAACTCATGCCGAACATTTTGCTACAAAAAGTTCTTGAAAAGATGATTTCTATAAAAAGTTCTATAACAAATACTATTACAAAACTCAAAAAAGGTGCAAAAAATATTTGTACACCTTTCGAAAAATTAATATAAATAAAGTTATTTGTTGACAATTCACCATAAATCCAGTTTTCCATTTAGTTAAATTAAAAGTTTTCAAAATAAGTTTTGATAAGTTTTATATAGAATTTCCAGAGTTATATAAACTTTTATTCTAACTAGTTAGTTAACTTTATATTCAATCCAAATTATTTTTGTAATCAGTCAAGGATGCCTATTTGGAGTTGGGAGACTTATTTGTGTTAATTTTTAGAAAGGTGTACAAACTTTGCACCTTTTTTGGTTTTTGTAATAGTATTTGTTATGGAACTTTTTATAGAAATCATCTTTTCAAGAACTTTTTGTAGAAAAATGTTCGGCATGAGTTTCTGAACAAAACGTAGCACTAGGTTTCTATCAACATTAAATTGTTTTGATGTTTCATCACAATATGTGCATTAATGTGTAATATGGTTGTATGGAAAAAAATAAAGTTGTTCAAATTTAGTGAGCACAGCAACTTTTCAGTTCCTTTTGGTGTCCTAAACAACTCCCCAAAGTTTGCGAACGATTGGTTAAGTCCCACTTTGCGCAAAGCGATTAAATTTTCCATATAAATTTGTATGGGGAAACCATTTTTTTGGATTTTGATATTTAAAAAATCCACGTTTCAAGCTATATTAAAACCGGAATCATATTTGATTGCTCTGAAATGTGCTCTACAACTTTCCCGAAGAGAGTATGGTGCTAACTTGTTCCTAAAAAAGATACAGCGTGTTCAAAACTCGTCTAAAACGTGTTTTTTGATCGAAAATCACGATTTAGACGAGTTTTGAGGACGCTGTATCTTCATTCAGGGACAAGCTGAACCAATCGTTCCCAAAAGGAACTGAAAAATTGCTGTGCTGGAAAATCGATTTCGTTATTACACCCTAATGTGCATAGTGCCCAAGGGGTGTAAATACATTCTTTACATGCATACTGTAGTTAATTTTAAGGTAATACAAACTAGGGGGTTTCCTATGTTTTGGGACCATTGAAAAAACTCTCGATATGCATTCCGGGAAAACTCAAAGTTTGGTTGTAATTGTATGTTTAAATGCTAACTGTCCTTAAACAATATTCAATTTCAATTTGAAATGTTAGAAACTGCTTAGTTTTTTTTTAAAATGATTTGTTGAATAATAACAACAACAAAAAAAAACATTCATAATATAATCCCCAACACTCCATAACAACCCATCCTCGGAAGGTACGAAATCTCCCTCACCTCCGCGGACAACCGAACAACGATGCTCGCTGACTGACGCTGATTCCGAACAGGAGCACTACTAACTAAATAACGAGCTCGGGCCAGAAGTCATGCATAGCCGAAGAGTGCATAAAAATGTTTAATTTTGAAAATTGGACTCCTTCATCTAACATCCATGAGAAAAAGAACGCGATTGATTCACCTATTGGGAATCCGAGATTAAGTTGTTAAACAAAAAAAATAAGGTCCTATTCTTATTATATTGAGGGAACAGCATCTAATTCAAGCGTGCTTCTAATGTTTTGTCATATCAACACTTTGACATTCAAATACAGCTCATGAAAAGCATTTTAAACTGAAATCAAGTGATAAATAACTCAAGAAGTGAGCAAGTATGTTTCTATCAAAAGATTTGCAAAATTAGTTGTTTAAATGGTCAAAATCAGCAAACTGGATGGAGTTAGGATCGAGTGCTTAGCCTGCCAAACATACGAGAATTCCCCTAGTTTAAATCGTTTAAATATATTTATTTTTTTCATTTTCATTCCCGTTTTCAATATCAATATAAGGTCAGTGAAAATTTTAGATTAATTTCAAGTTTTTGTCCATCCCCCTTATAAGTTTGTAATCTAATCTAATCTAATCTATTCAGACCCTAGCGCAGCCAATCTTTCGAAGGGATCCTGGAGAGTGCCTTAGGTTAGATGACGCCTAGCACTCTTCTTGTCATTTATTAACATTTGTAGTGCGCCATTGCATTAGAATCCATTGAAACATCACAAGAGTTAAAGCGGCCAGGCCTACTGCGTAAAGCCGTATCGCAGAGATGACTCGTAATTGGGTTGAGTTTGAGCACTGAGTGTTCGAACAACAACACAATTCTGAATCGACAGGGGAGGAAGAAGCGTGGGGACACACCACCATACGCTCCGAGATTTGGTTGTATTCGTTTGGAGCACCATGCTAAGAAGGTTTGGTACTCCGGGGCCCTCTGGGATGGGACATTGTATTTCCACGAATGCCCTGGACACTATTTGCCGTGGTTATAGCGCCTCAACTCGCTCTCTGTAACAGTAGGGGAGAGTGGGGAGACTTGATCCCCGGGGACACTTGATCTCAAGCCTGTATCTCGTCAGCATGTGGGTAAAACAATTAGCTATGTTCTAGAAAGTTGGAGCCTAACATTTCAAAAGGGCACAAAACTTTTGTAAACAATAGTGTATCCCTTTCGCTCAAATGACAGTTTGCATAAGGTGTGAGAGGGATGCACTCTTGTGTACAAAAGTTTTGTGCCCTAATGAAATGGAAAGCACGAGTTGTGCGAAATTAACTAAAACTCATTGTAGAAGACAAAGCAAACAAATTAAAAATGTTTAGATTGAGTCACACACATTTTTCTAAAACGAGCTGCAAAAAACTTCCAAGAGATCTTTTTTTCTTTGTTTTGATATGTATAGAAAACACTAAAAAATTATTCAAAAAAATATTTTTTATACATGAATTGTTTGATAAACTTATCAACTCTAAAACCCTTACGCATTTGATGTTAAATTTATCGTCATACTATTTTTACAATCAATTGTTTAAAAATATGGGTTTAGGGAGACTTGATCCCTGCATTTTTAAAGTCACTGGAATCAGCCTCAAGATTAATTAATTGGGCTGGGTTTTCATACTTAGTTTCCTTTAGTATAGCTGTACATAACTTACTGCAGTTAGAACCTTTTTTCAAAAGTTTTGTAAACAAAAATTACCAGCTTTCGTAAACATGCCTAATTTTGGTCTAAAAAATAATATATTCAGTTTTTAAATATTTTACATACTAAACATGTTATATTTTGAACACAAACGTACAGGTTTTATATGAAATTTCTGTAACTTATAGAAAATTGAAAGTTTGGATGAATAAGAAACATTTTGCTCAAGATTTCTTCGAAATGTTGAAAGGGGGATCAAGTTACCCCTAACATTTTTGAAATGCCGGTTTAAAATATTTTTTTAAAACGCTTGGCATGATTCGAAAAGATTATCTGCTGAAATACCCTTATTAGCCAAACATAGATGAATGTTTAAGCTTTCAATTCATGCAAAAATTTTATAGTTTTGTGAGAAATTGACAGAGTTATGTGCGATACAAAAAAAGGGGATCAAGTCTCCACACTCTCCCCTATTCCTAATTCCAGTCCATGCTCACCAAGTCGTCATGGCCTGGTGGTTAGCATTTTTGCTTACCAATCCAAAGGACGGGGGATCGAACCCCGCCTCGAGCGACTTTGATTTTTCGTTCATATTCACCATTTCAAATTTATGTGTTCTTAACTTTCTCGTTGGGAGCAGATGGGAATCGAACCCAGAACCATTCGCTTACAAAGCGAACACCGTAACCAGTCAGCCACGGCCGCTTCCGTAAATGTCCTTCCCCCTTCTAAGTTTCCACAAAAACAGGGGGAAAGTAGCAACAATATAAATTTCCTTTGGAAATATGTGTTAAGAGGCAGTATTTGTAAATATTGGTCGGTTTGTTCTAGAGGTCGTATCGAGATGCTCCGATTTGAATGAAACTTTCAGCGTTTGTTTGTCTATACATGAGATGAACTCATGCCAAATATGAGCCCTCTACGACAAAGGGAAGTGGGGTATAACGGGCATTGAAGTTTGAGGTCCAAAAATCATGAAAAATCTTAAAATTGCTCCCATTTCCGTAAAACTTCATTAATTCCAACTCTCTTAGATGCATTCGAAAGGTTTTTTGAAGCACTTCAAAATGTGCCATAGACATCCAGGATTGGTTCGACTTTTTCTCTTAGCTTTTGCAAATTACTGTCAAAAATTGATTTTTTTGAAACCCTTATATCTTTTTGCAACAGCCTCCAACACCCATACTCCCATAGGTCAAAAGATAGGTAATTACATGGACTTATAAGCCTACGGTAATAACTTTTTGGCCAATCGCAGTTTTTCTCATAGTTTTTTGATTTTTCTAGAACAAACATTTTACAACGTTAGATTTTGCACTGTAGGCCAAGAAGACGGCAATTTTTGGTCTCAATTTTGTCATATTCGGAATCCTCGGACAATTTCACGTAAGTTAGAAGTATTGGAGTTGTAAATTTGATTTAAAAAATAATTAAATAAAACATTTTTGAAAAAAGAAGTAGATCTTATTTACCCTGTGATCAATACGTCAAATGCTGTATCAAGTAGGCGAAAACCTGTTGTACCCCTAATCCAACAAATTGTTAAAACATATTTTAATTCATTCTAAATGGCAATTTTTCCAATGAAATTTACAACTCCAATACCTCTAACTTTCGTGAAATTGTCCGAGGATTCCTAATATGACAAAATTGAGACCAAAAAGTGCCGCAATGGCGGCCCATAGGGCAAAAACTAACGTTGTAAAATGTTTGTTCTAGAAAAATCGAAAAACTATGAGAAAAACTGCGATTGGCCAAAAAGTTAATACCGTAGGTTTATAGTCCATGAAATTCCTTAACTTTTGACCTATGGGAGTATGGGTGTTGGAAGCTGTTGCCAAAAGTTATTAAGGTTTTAAAAAAATCCTTTTTTAACAGTAATTTGCAAAAGCTAAGAGAAAAAGTCAAACAGATCCTAGATGTCTATAGCACATTTTGAAGGGCTTCAAAAGACCTTTCTAATGCATCTAAGAGAGTTGGAATTGATGAAGTTTTACGGAAATGCGAGCAATTTTAAGATTTTTCATGATTTTTGGACCTCAAACTTCAATGCCCGTTATACCCCACTTCCCTTTGTCGTAGAGGGCTCATATATGGCATGAGTTCATCTCATGTATAGACAAACAAACCCTGAAAGTTTCATCCAAATCGGAGCACCTCGATACGACCTGTTTCACATCGGTGAAAAACTCGCTCTTAATTAATAAATGTGTAATTTATTAAGGCAGTTTATAAAAGTAGCATAGCTGTAATTGTCTATATTTTTTTTTTTTTTTAGATACGTCCTGCTTACTTTTTTATATTAGGCTTGAAAATTGAATTGATTTTTTATATTTCATTGAAATTCCTCTCGACATCGACCAGAGCTGAGTTACACAAACTGGAAATTGAATTTGTAGCAGCCTTATTTATAATAATAAATATTTACAATAATTGTCTAAAAAACCAACCGTAACAGCGAATGCCACAAGAAATGACGCCAGATCATATGGCATGAATGTATGCAAAGCCGACAGACTCCTGAGCACGTGCACGAAAAAATGCATCGAAAATAGTCAGCCAGAGGATAAAAAAAGGAATCAACGATAAGAGAGAAAGAGAGAGTAGTTCCTCTGACGGACGAAATGGTAGCGGTGCTTGCTGCTTATAGATGCACAGCACGAGTAGGAATTGCGTCGCTGGTTGCGTCTACAAGTTCGCAATCCATCACGTGAAAACTATCGGATCAATCCGTGGAATATTTTGGACACGAGCAAAAGCGATGTATTCCACAGAATAAGACTATTATAACTGAGTAAATGAAAAGTTGGAAATAACAAATGGGTAATTCTCCGCACACTCACACGAAATCGGAAAAAGTCGTCCCAACCCCTCTTCGATTTGCATGAAACTTAGTCCCAAGGGTTAACTTTTGTCCCTGATCACGAATCCGAGTCTTATTTTTTTGATATCTCGTGACGGAGGGGCATACATTCGAAAAAAGACGTGTTTTTCAATAATTTTCAGCCTGAATGGTGACAACTCAACAATACAATTTTGAATGTTATAGCTATGTATCATTAAAAGCCACCATACTAAGAAGTTCTGGTGCTTTGGGCCCCTTGAAGGTGAGACATAGAATTTCCGCGAATGCCCTGGAAACTTTTAACGTGGTTATATAACTCGCTAAAATGTGTATGTTCTCATTCTAGATTAAAAATACTCAAATATTGACAAACTATGGCTATGGCTGATAGTTTAGCAACTCTACTAGAAAATTAGTTGTGGTTCTTACTGGATTTTGCTTTACTATGTTACTCCTACTAAAACTGTTTTTTTTATAGATTTAATAAATTTTGGCGACAGAATAGCACAGACAAACAGACATGAAAGTCGAGGTCACTAACTTGTCCCAAAACTGTAACGGTCATTTTTCAAAAAATCGAAAAGCATGGTAATTGTTTTCCGGATTCACCACCAGAGGCGCCATTGCGCTCAGCGGCCGTTCTTTGAAATGACAGCTTTGAGCTTTCATTTTATTTTGTTTTGGTTGCCGACAAGGCGACAACGCGTGGAGTTTTTCTCCGTAATTTTTTATTTTCGAAAATCTTTGGATCGAAGTCGTTTTTCTGGGGCTTCCCGTCTGATCGATCTTAACAAAGACCATGCACTAGGTTCCGCTGAGTGAGCGGAGTCGCGAGATGGTTCCGTTCGGCCGTGCCTGTTTATCCGATGGATTGGTCTGCGCTTGTTTGTGCAATGATTGTTTGTCTTAGCGGGTGGTTCCATCAGTGCAGTTTCTTTGTGGCCGGTGCAGGAGGAGAACTTGCCACAAGCTGCACAGCCTCGTTCTTTTGGGTACGTTTGTTGCCACGTTGATGTTGGCGAAGTGGAGGAACCCACCCCACCCATCTGTCGGTGGGTGGAGTTTCCAGCGCCTTTAACGTGTTTTGTTCATTTGACGCGACCTGGTCCCGAACTTGGCCAGCGATTTGTTCAGGCACCCAAAGGAATATCCTAGCTGCTAGGTCAGATTGTTCTAGGGCATCGCGGTAGACACAATGCAAGCACGGCGTTGGGCGCTCTCCCACCTAGTCAGTATGAGCGTGAAACGGGCGCGACGGGGAGAGCGAGGCTGTGCGGCTGGTGGCGGTTTCTCCTTTTGCACCGGTTGTTGAGGAGACTGCGCCGATGGAACCGACGACGATGGAACCGACGACGATGGAACCGTCCTTCAAGGCAAGCAGTCACTACGCATAGAGCAACGCAGCCTAGTCCACCAGAACACGGACGCGCGGAACCACTCTGCGGCTCCGCTCTCTCAGCGGAACCAAGTGTCTTCGTTATGATCGATCTGATCTGGTGTTGTCCACGGCACGGCACATTGTGTTTCATTGTGGGAGTTTACTTGGCCAGTGACGAAAGGAACAAACTGACCTCGTAGCCGCGTTTTTCCGATTGTTTATGATTGCCTTTGATGCTATGGTTATCTGTCAACATATACTCATACATACATACTAGGGTGGGTACGTTTTTCAAAAAGTTCTCGGATCAAGTTTTAGTATGGTTCCCCTTGTAGGGCATGCCCATAGGGACTTTCATGCCAAATATCAGCTCATTTGGTTGTAAACTGGCTGCGCGCATCAGGGTTAAAGTTTACATGGGAATTACTATTGGAAATTGGAACTTTTTGTTCAAACGCTCCTACAGGTCTGGGAAAATCACGCGCCAACTTCTGGTATGGTCAGGCCTATGGGAAATGGTCTGGAGAACACTTTTCCCGAAGAGAGCATATGGATTCGTTGTCCCTAGACCTGGCGCATCAGCAAACAATCCGATGTCTCCGGAATCGACGGTTTTGCCTGAAAAAGCATCGAATTTTCCTTAGCATGCTATGAAAGCTCGATGAACACCGCGACGCCATACGTCAGGCAAAAAAAAATTGCAAAAAAAATACAAATTTGCTATGCAAAGATTCTGAATTCGACTAAATAATATCAGGATTACTCGAAATGATCATTTTCTAGTTAAAAGAAGGTTTGCAATTGAATATTCCAGCCGTTTCTCACCCACGTGGTAGCTACCTGACGTATGGCGTCGCGGTGTTCATCAAGCTTTCATAGCATGCTAAGGAAAATTCGATGCTTTTTCAGGCAAAACCGTCGATTCCGGAGACATCGGATTGCTTGCTGATGCGCCAGGTCTAGGGACAACGAATCCATATGCTCTCTTCGGGAAAAGTGTTCTCCAGACCATTCTCCATAGGCTTGACCATACCAGAAGTTGGCGCGTGATTTTCCCAGACCTGTAGGAGCGTTTGAACAAAAAGTTCCAATTTCCCATAGTAATTCCCATGTAAACTTTAACCCTGATGCGCGCAGCCAGTTTACAACCAAATGAGCTGATATTTGGCATGAAAGTCCCTATGGGCATGCCCTACAAGGAGAACTATACTAAAACTTGATCCGAGAACTTTTTGAAAAACGTACCCACCCTAATACATACACACTAGTGAACGGCCCGAGCGGTTTAGGCTTTCAGGATTTTTGTGATATTAACTTGTAGATTCAAAACAGATCAGTAAACTTCACTTATCTGTATATTACACTTTTTAAAGATTACATTTTTTTGCGGTAACACTTTCAACTTTTACGCGCACGATCACATCACTCACTTAGCAACAAATAGCTAATTTCATTAAGACTTTCGTCGAGCCAATTCTCTACGTTGAAGCCAGACTTGTCCTCCAGACCTCTTCGCCGAGCCATGCCAGACCCGAACTCTGCTACGTCCCTGGTTGACTCCACGGCGGCTAAGTCCCGGCGGACTCTTCCCAGCGGCTAAGTCCCGGCGGACTCTTCACAGCGGCTAAGTCCCGGCGGACTCTTCACAGCGGCTAAGTCCCGGCGGACTCTTCACAGCGGCTAAGTCCCGGCGGACTCTTCACAGCGGCTAAGTCCCGGCGGACTGCGGCCTCCACCGCTAAGTCCGGCTGGACTGGGGCCTCTGCTACTGGTGGCTGCTGGCGGGTCCGGCTGGTCTGGGGCTTCTTCAGGATCTGGAACTGGACTGGGCTTGAACTGGCTGGAACTGACTGGAACTAACTGGAACTAACTGCAACTAATTGCCCTCCTCAAGAATTTTGGGGTTTTTATAGTCAGTCCCCGAAAACTCTACTCAATTTTGTTCTACTAAAAGTGGTCAGTTTCGATGAGAAGCATCGATGAACCTCATGAATTAAATTATGCAGACCTCTGCAATTCTTCATGACTTTCCGTATGGTGTAGTGAGTACACCTCAAAATCGGAAGTCATGGGTTCGAACCATTGTCGTGAAACTTTAAATTATGTTATTGGAATATCAAAATTATGTTCCTAAAACATTCTCAAAAATGTTGGTCAATTATGAGAAGGTCGAATTCTCCATTGAACAAACATGCCAATGAATTTGGTTAAGCCACACCCTCAATTTCCCCTGTGTAATAACATCGCACATTCATAATTGAAAGCTTAACCATTTTTTTGATTGCCTAACAATTGGCGAAATTTAATAAAGGGCTTTTCAGGTGAGGATGACTCATGATCCACACCTGTACATAAGCTTAATTATTTGTCGCGCAACGCGAGTCGACGGGTAAAATTATTTATGCTTGCGTAAGCGCGCATGGTCAGAACTGTGGTGAGGATCGAAAAATGGACAAATTTAATGATTTAAATTTGAGGTCGCTGCATTCCCCCACACTTACCAGCTAGATGTTTGTATACTTGAAAAGCATTAAGAACATCTATCGAAAGTTATTTGTAGGTTGGAAGAATATTCCCAAAACTAATAATTTGATTTGTGAAAAAAAAACTATGCAAAAAATCATAAAAAATATAATTGGCTGGCTATAAAAAAAATTATTTAAAAAAATGGTTTGGTTAATCTCCCCCACACTTATCAGCTAGATGATCGTCTGAAAGAAATGATCATCTCTGGAAAGAATATTGTCGGGTGTAGTGATCGTGCGGTTTACAATTTGATCTTCTTGTGCTTTCTCGTAAATTGCTTTATAATTATAATTGCTCTTTTCATTTTTCTACTGTAAAATTATTTGCATTACTCTTTTGATCTTCTGTCCTGTTAAATTACTTGAATTGCAGTTTCGAACTTCGCTTGTAAAATTATTTTCGTTGAAACTGATTTACATAAACTTGCATTTGAAATTAATTTTCATTATCTCTTCTAAAAAAAATCATTGCATTTTTTTCACTGTAAGCAAAATTTGTTGTTGTTGTTGTAGAACTTTGTTGATCGGCTGGTTGTTATCGTTGTCGTCTTCCATCAAAAATCGTCTCTATCGTGAGGCTATTCATTCCACAGTGACTTGGTCAATTGGTCAGTTTTCGAGGCTAAGGTGTTGAATTTCGTCGATTAGTGCAATTGTCGTTTCCATCATGAATTATGCTTCATAACCCAACTGTGAGTTGACTGTGGTCAATTTTGAGAGTGCATTGACTTCTTACTTGCTGAGTATTGCGGAATTGATCGTAAATCCAATTTTTTTTTTTCAAAATTGGACTTTTCCAGTTAATTTGCACATTTGACTTTCTCGAATAATTTACATCGGTTGATGCAATTCTTTCCAAATGTTTAGGACGTGTTGTTTGTCCGAAATTGTCATTTCGTGTAATTTACAACTTTGGCTTTTGTAAATTAATGACATCCTTTTCAATAGTTTCAGACGTGCAGTATGATCTCAACTTGCATTTTTGTTCCATAATTGATGTTTCGCATTTCAATCATCTTTACTTCGCTTAATTCCACATTTCGATTTAGTAATTTGTTTTACGTGAATGTCTCGTTACTAAACTTGCGTCTTAATTTGACTTGATCCTCATTGATATGACCTTTTACGACAACATCAACACCGTTACCTGTCCAACCTCCCGCATGACTTTGCCACTCACCATCTTGCCATCACAAAATTCTGCATACGAACGCGTAGAACTTCTCAGCATACGAACGCGTCGATCATCTCAAGTCGTTTCGTCTCTCGTCTCTGCCATAATTTACTTCAGTTTCTAGTTTTGTTTCTCCCACAAAAATGTCTTACTCGTTTTCTTCGTATGAACAATATTTTATAATTTTCAGGAATCTATCATTTAATTTCTGTACAAAATTAAAATTCAAATTTGCTTACAATCTTATAAATCTTGTTGATATTTTTATATGAAATCAGTTTTTTTTTATTTTTATACAAAAAAAATCTGTTCTATTTGGCTTATATTTTTATACTTGATTAAAAAATAACTCTATTAAGTTTTTCATTGATCCTATCATCTTGTCATTGCAAAACTGCGCATGTTAAAATATCCTTCCTGTTATATCAACTTTTTATGAAATCTGTATGTCATTCAGTGTTTTCAAATCTGTTACACTCATTCAGTCAATTTGTTTATTTGAGCAATTCGCAATAAAATGTTGAATTTGCAAGAAAATTTGTTGGTTCAATTTTCGGTCTAATGATAATGTTCTGATTTTTTTTTTCCTCTGAATTTTATCAGTTTAAAGGTATTTTTCCCTTGAAGCATTATTTTATCCCTTGAAAATCCCTTGAAGCATTATTTATCCCTTGATTTTCCCTTGAAGCATTATTTATCCATTCCCTTTAATTATCATTTGACTATCCCCATAAAGTGCAAATGTTTTGAAATGTTTTTAACATATTGAATCCCCCCATGGATTACAACTGTTTTGAAGCTTTATTCGACAAAAATAAAACTCTCCCCATAGAGTACAATTGTCTACTTTTTAATCCCTTTGGCGTTGCTTTATCAGTTTATGTATCCCTAGATCGGAACTTTTACCGTCCTTTTCGATCTTTTTAGATTCCCCACGATATACTCACAAATTTTACCTTTCCTTGAGCTGTAGTTCATATTCGTCCTTGTTGAAATTGTTGTCTTCTTGATCGTCTTCCAATGGTTTCCTGTAAATCCTTCGTATTAGCGTATAAAAAGTCTGAAAATATATTCTTAATCCATTGTTAAGTAAATTATAAAACACATGTTTACATTCAACTTTCATTCTGGGTGGCCTTCCCTTGTCCAATTATTCTCACACACATTCTTACTTGCATACATGTTGTTTTGGAACATTTAATAATCACACCATCTTCATTTGCTTGTCGTTGAAATTTCATTATTGTTCAGTCCGTTTGATTTGTTTTTATTTGTAGTTAAAAATTGCGTAATTGTTTTTCTAAAACCCTGTTAACCCATTTAAGCTCAATTAAGTATATTCCCAAAATTGCAACCCAACAGCTTCTTAATTGTTTTAACGTGTTTCATCACTGCTTCATTATTATGTTTATATTTGATCATTATCGCTTCACGTGGTTTTTTTAAAAAAAAATAATGTATAAACTCAGTACTTGTTTAAACCCCATCAATTTAATCATTTATAAAAAATATCTATCATCCCCAATTCATAACATTCTTGATTGCGCTTATTTTTGATAATAATCATTTTGTTTAACTCAACATTAATTCATTTATCATACCAAATCAATCATATATTCTTTTTTCATGTTTATTTTTCTATATAAAAAAATCGGTATTTGTAACACATTTGTTTGATTCATTTAGTTCTCTTGATAACAATCGTTTTTTTTTTTTTTTTGTACTTCATCATTCATATCAATTCAATAAGTTTTTTATTATTATTATTTTTTTGTTCAATATACATAAGTAATCCCGTGTGTTAAAAATAAATATTTTCATTCCTTGTAGGCTTTTGATATTAATCGTTTATGATACTATGTCATTCATTGCATAAATCGCTTATTTTTTTACTTTATTTTAACTGTACTGTAATTGTCATTTCAAAATATTTTTCTTGTATTGGAGCATTTCATTTTAAATTATGATAAATGTATATTGTTAAAAAAAATATTAAATGTATTTTAATACGGGTACATTGTGAACTATCATTTAGTGTTATGTTAATCATTATATTTTCTAAGTCTATTATTATGTACATTTTCAAATTTGTTTCCATTTTTGATAGTGGTCGTTTGATCGCTGTTAAATTTAACGATATCGTAAGGGCCTCGCCACTTATTTTGTAACTTTTGACCAATTCCTGTTTGTACCATTTGTATCAAAACTCTATCTCCCCACATTGGTACCCAATCATTTGTCTGTTTGTCATAAATTTCCTTTCTTTTTTCTTTTGATAATATTAAGTTGTTTCTAGCAGTTTCATGAGCATCCATGAATATATCTTTCATTGAACAAATATAGTCGTCATAATTTAAATCTGAATCATTGATTTTATAAATTGTGCTTGGTATTGTAGCTTTTCTTCCATACAAAAGTTCATAGGGAGAATATCCAGTTGATGAATTTTCTGTAGTGTTGTATTCAAACATAAAATATGGTATTAATTCATCCCAACATTGTGGATCTTTGCCAATAAAATTTCGTAAATAAACTTTCAACTCTCTATTTGATCTCTCTACTAAATTAGCTTGAGGATGATATGCACTTGTAACGATCTTTTTAATGTGCAATATTTTGCATGTATGTTGCAATAATTTGCTTACAAAGTTTGTACCTCGATCGGTTACAACTTCTTTAGGAGCACCAAATTTACAAACAAAGTTTTCGACAAAAGTTCTAGCAACAGTAGTACTTTCTTGGTTTTCCATGGGAGCTACAATCAAAAATCTTGTTAAATCATCTTGTATCACAAGTCCACAATTGTTTCCATTATTAGAAATTGGTAACATAACCACATCCATATAAATTTTATCGAAAGGTTCATACGATGTTGTCGTAATTTTCATTGGCATCTTATTTGCTGGCCATATTTTATTCTTTTGACAAGAATCACATTGCTTTACATAATTCAAAACATCTCTTCGCATATTTTCCCATGTAAATAGAGGACTCATTCTTTTAATCATTCGTTTACCTCCAACATGACCACCCAACGGTGCGTCGTGAAAATCTTTAAGCACTTGATCTCTGTCTTCTGGCTTTACATAAATTCGTTCATTTTCTGTTGCATACAGTGTAAATGACTTTGAACGTTTCATTGCAAAAAATCGTAATAAGTTTAGTTCCAACTCTGTTTTAAATATTCTATGAGAAATAATTTGTATAACTGATGCATCTTTAGCAAAATCAGGATAATCTTTAAAGCTTTTAAATAAACCATCGAAAAATTCTTCATTTTTAACTGCTGAACGATATGTTCCATTCAAAATTAAACCCCAAATTTTCTTTTGCGGGAATACAAATATGTTTTCATTGGTGTAATCCTTAATACCATGTGGAAGGTCAATGTATTTACTCAATTCTTTGTGTACCGTAACACTGTTTAATATCATAAATGTAGCTTCGGCTTGTTCAAATGGTATAATATTTTTAGAGAATTTTAAAACGTTAAAATCGATATCTGTATCTTGGAAATCCTTGTAGGTAAATGTTTTATCGTTGCTCTCATCGTCATCATCTAAATTTATGTCAATTTGTTGAAGTCCATTCATATTATTATTCCAATTAGTGTTGTTTCTAGATAAATTCTTTCTGTTTGAAGTATTTGTTGTGTTTTGATTATCTGAAATATTTTGTCTATTTTGTTTTGCTTGTTGACGAGTTGTAATTGCTACTAATTTTGATGCTTGTTTATCATCTGCATGATCTTCATCATTATTTAAACGTGAGAGAAAATCTGCAACCACATTGTCCTTTCCTTGCTTGTAACGAATTTCACATCCAATGCCTTGGATTTTCAAACGAAGTTTTGTCAAAGTTGGTGAAGTTTCCTTCAAATGCCATAGAGCTACCAACGGTCTATGATCTGTGTAAACGATAAAATCTTGGTTATAGATAAAATGTTTGAAGTGGTCTACTGCCCAAACAATAGCTAGTAGTTCCTTCTCGATAGTAAAATAATTTCTTTCTGCCCCGATAAGCGCACGACTTGCGTAAGCGATAGGGTGATCATTTGATTTCTCATTAGTAAGAACTGCTCCGATAGCATAATCGCTAGCATCAGTTGTCAAAACAAATTTGTCATTGTAGTTCGGTCTAACTAAAACTGGTTCTGAAATTAAATAGTTCTTTAATTCTTCGAAAGCATTTTCACATTCTTGTGTCCAAATAAATTTCACATTTTTCTTTAATAATGCATTAAGTGGCTTACGTTTATCTGCAATGTTTGGAATAAATTTTCCATAAAAATTAATAGTTCCCAAAAATGATCTCACATTTTTAATCGTCTGCGGCCTTTTCATGTTTTTGATTGTATCAATATTTTCACTAGTTGGTCGAATACCTTCTTCATTAATAATATGACCCAAATATCTGACTTCTTTGTGTAAAATTTTACATTTTGATGGTTCAACTTTTAAATTATGTTCATGTAATGCATTCAAAACTTTATATAAATTTTCATTGTGTTCTTCGATAGTTCTACCGAATACAATAATATCATCCAAGTATACAAACGCATTAACTGGTTGTATTTCATAAATAAGTGTGAATGTAAATTTTTGAAATGTTGATGAACTATTTTTCAGTCCCATTGGCATTCTTAAAAATTCATAATGTCCTAAAAATGTTGAAAAAGCGGTTTTCGCAGCATCCTTTGGGTTAATTGGGATTTGATAAAATCCTGATTTCAAGTCAATGGTTGAGAAATATCGAGCTTCTCCAATACTGTCCAAAATTTCGCTAATAAGCGGTATAGGGTACACAAATGGTTTAGTAATTGTATTTAGGTCTCGAAAATCCACTACAATTCTGTAGCGTTTATTGCCTTCGGCGTCTAAGTCTTTCTTTGGGATGCATAATACCGGTGCATTCCACGGACTTTTACTTGGGCGTATTATCCCTAATTTTAGCATTTCTTCCACTTGTTCTTCTACGTGTTTCTTGGTAGCTTCAGGAAATCTATATTGTCTTTTATTAATTGGAATTTCAGTTGTTGTCTCTATATCGTGCATGGTTAAATTGGTATAAGTCAACTCGTCACCCTCTAAATAAAATATTTCATTAAAATCATTCAAAATATTATTAATTTCTTGATTGATATCGCCTTTCAAGTGGTCTGTTTTAACCAATTCATAAATTTTTCTCATTCTTTCATTGCCTGTAAGTTTCTCATGCTTCATGTTTTCAATCACATCATAATCCCGATCATTTTCTAAATTCATCTCTTTTGGGTAATCTTGGTTATCATCATCAATTTCAATTTGATCGTCATAATACTCTTCAATGCACGGTTGGATTCTGCCATTGCAGCCATTGTCATTATCATAATTATTTCCATTATTTTCATCATAATTTGTATTAAAATTGTCATAACTATTTGCTTCAATACCTGCCATATTTACTTTGTTTATATTTTCAATGTCATTGATTCTAAATAAATTGGTCATTTCATGATTATTATATTGCATATTATTTGTGTCAGGCGTTCGTAAAACTATGTTGTCGAAACTTTGACTAATATATAAGGTGTATTTCTTTAGAAAATGTGCTCCAAGAATTGCAACATCAGCAAAATGCTTCAAAATGTAAAACTTTTCCTCGTATTTTGAATTTCCTATCAATAAAATCATATTTACAGATCCTACTGTATCTTCTGCTATTCCATGAACCCCTCTAATGGAAATTCTATCGTTGAAATCAATGTTAGTTAAACGCATATTACTAACCACATCCCATCTTACAAAATTGTTACATGATGCGGAGTCAATTATAAATTTGTGAAATTTTGTTGGATTTGCCAAGGTAGCAATATTTGCATAAAATATTGAATCATTATTGAAATTGATTTTTAATGTTTCATGTGGTGGAATGTATTCGTTAAATTGCAGTTTAAAATTATTTGGAATTTGATTTTTATTGCGTCGACTATTTGTATAAGTTCGTTTTAAAGTGCTCTTTGCAGTATTCGTTTTATAACATTCATAAAATTTGTTAGCTTGATAATTATTTCTGTGATAAATTTTTTTATTTTTGTTGTTCCTGAAATTTCTGAATTTTCTGTCAAAATTAAGGTTTGAATTTTCAGTACTAGCAAGTAACCTTTGTTCGAGAGTTCTTAAAGACTCTCTGTCAATTCGTTCATTTTCTAAAAATTCTAGCAAATTTTCCAACTTCATATGACGGTTATTAGTGGCAATTGCTTTGATTTCATTATTTATAATTCCAACTATAAAGTGGCTTTTTAAGCAATAACCTGTAAATGAATTTTCGTTGTAACTTTGATCAATTTTTATGATTTCGTATTTTATGTCAAGAACTCTTCCTGCATATGATTTAAATGATTCATCCCGTCCTTGTTTCAGAGTTTCAATTTGTTCAATTATACTACCAAAAGTAGTTTTGATACCAAACTCTCTAATTAAATTTGCCTTGGTTTCTTCCCAAGTGGTTGCATAAATTCGGTTAATACGTGCTGCTGCTTTAAATTTTAGTTTCATAAAAACAATATTTAAAAATTTACTCTGATCTTCGCCTTCAGGAATTTGATCAGCATAATAATTTATTAATATTAAAAATTGCTCCAGTGAGTCTAATGACCCATCAAATTCTGGAATAAGCTGGATTAAATCCGTCATCTCCAAATTCGCCATCTTTAACGGTGCACATCAACAAGAGCTTTTGCACCAAGATTTTTGTTACAGATATTTTAGTATTTTCGAAACTACGGGAACTATCGATATAATGTTTTATTCATCCCCTAAAGTACTGTCTACTAAGTGATTTACAACAAAATTTGCCTGTTTTTACAATCAGATTTGTGCAGGATTGGGTCCGTAAGTTTGTCAATTTTGGCATAAGAAGACAACAACTTCCTTGGTTGCTGTGCACCCTTTTAAGCGTGTTTTTAACTATTTACATCAAATTTCGGTATAACTTTTGTTTACTCACCCTAAACTGCCAGATTTCCATGGTCGTCTTCTTGGGTGTCCGATGCGGCCGAATTTCGTCTCCAGTTGATCCAGATGATCTCGTCATTGTTGAATCCCTAGTGTTGTCCATCGTTGGCCGGTTTTGAAATTTTCGATGCTTCTGCCATTGGTCGAGCCCGTTTTGGTTCCATCTCGTACTGCTGCATATTTGCTTCCATCTTAGAACTCCTCACATAACATTTTCTTCAATTTAACGTTTTTTTTTTTTACACTATTTTAACTGTTTGTTACTTCGCGAAATCATTTTGTTCATTAATTTTCACACATAGTCACATTTTCAACTCTCGGTTTTGTCCAATCAAAATGGCGTGTCCAAACACACACAGCGTTGCTTTCCGCTAGTCACCACCTGAACGGCCCGAGCGGTTTAGGCTTTCAGGATTTTTGTGATATTAACTTGTAGATTCAAAACAGATCAGTAAACTTCACTTATCTGTATATTACACTTTTTAAAGATTACATTTTTTTGCGGTAACACTTTCAACTTTTACGCGCACGATCACATCACTCACTTAGCAACAAATAGCTAATTTCATTAAGACTTTCGTCGAGCCAATTCTCTACGTTGAAGCCAGACTTGTCCTCCAGACCTCTTCGCCGAGCCATGCCAGACCCGAACTCTGCTACGTCCCTGGTTGACTCCACGGCGGCTAAGTCCCGGCGGACTCTTCCCAGCGGCTAAGTCCCGGCGGACTCTTCACAGCGGCTAAGTCCCGGCGGACTCTTCACAGCGGCTAAGTCCCGGCGGACTCTTCACAGCGGCTAAGTCCCGGCGGACTCTTCACAGCGGCTAAGTCCCGGCGGACTGCGGCCTCCACCGCTAAGTCCGGCTGGACTGGGGCCTCTGCTACTGGTGGCTGCTGGCGGGTCCGGCTGGTCTGGGGCTTCTTCAGGATCTGGAACTGGACTGGGCTTGAACTGGCTGGAACTGACTGGAACTAACTGGAACTAACTGCAACTAATTGCCCTCCTCAAGAATTTTGGGGTTTTTATAGTCAGTCCCCGAAAACTCTACTCAATTTTGTTCTACTAAAAGTGGTCAGTTTCGATGAGAAGCATCGATGAACCTCATGAATTAAATTATGCAGACCTCTGCAATTCTTCATGACTTTCCGTATGGTGTAGTGAGTACACCTCAAAATCGGAAGTCATGGGTTCGAACCATTGTCGTGAAACTTTAAATTATGTTATTGGAATATCAAAATTATGTTCCTAAAACATTCTCAAAAATGTTGGTCAATTATGAGAAGGTCGAATTCTCCATTGAACAAACATGCCAATGAATTTGGTTAAGCCACACCCTCAATTTCCCCTGTGTAATAACATCGCACATTCATAATTGAAAGCTTAACCATTTTTTTGATTGCCTAACAATTGGCGAAATTTAATAAAGGGCTTTTCAGGTGAGGATGACTCATGATCCACACCTGTACATAAGCTTAATTATTTGTCGCGCAACGCGAGTCGACGGGTAAAATTATTTATGCTTGCGTAAGCGCGCATGGTCAGAACTGTGGTGAGGATCGAAAAATGGACAAATTTAATGATTTAAATTTGAGGTCGCTGCACTAGCCTGTCCCATTTTGAGGTCATGTCGAGGAATTTCAGGTGCTCACTTCTTAAATGATAGATTATGATGTTAGGAACAATGTTTTCTTAGACAAGAAAAAATAATAAAATACTTTCTCGCACCCCCTAGTCGATTTACTGAAAAAAGTCACTTTTTTGAACAAATTTTCTAAAATCGCTTGGAATCAATACAAAAACTGTTTCGATCAGGTGTGTATTATCTTCAAACGATAGGTTTTTGTCCATAGATTAAGATGCACTATCAATATTGGACCAAAATTTAAGTTTTTGGACTCTCCCAGGCGGATTTGTGTCGAAAAAATCGCATTTTTTCGAAACTTTTTTCAGAAATGTTCATTTAATTTAGGGTAGCCTATTTTTCCCAGTAAAACCAATACATGCAGCTTGTAGGAAATTTCATGGCGAACCTTTTTCCCTCTGAGAAAATGCAATTTCGACACTCCAGAGCCGAGATATTTGAGTTTTAGTGAGGAAAAAAGTGCCAATTTTCAAAATTTCTCAGAATTCAGAAGCAAGGCCTACTAATTACACGATGTAGCAAGCATATGTCTCAAAGGTCAAGGTATGCTTTTTTATAGTAATTTTGGCGGCTGAATCCAAATCTGAAATCAAATTTCGTGTAAACAGTGATGTTTTGGAGCTACACCCTTTTGGAATGTTATTTGCGTGTTTAAGAGGCAGTTTTTGTAAATATTACTCGGTTTGTTCTAGAGGTCGTATCGAGGTGCTCCGATTTGGATGAGATGAGATGAGATGAGGGAAGTGGGGTAAAACGGGCATTGAAGTTTGAAGTTTCCAAGGATTTCGAATATGACAAAATTGAGACTAAAAAGTGCCGCTATGGATGCTGTAGGGACAATAACTAACGTTGTAAAATGTTTTTTATAGAAAAATCGAAAAACTATGAGAAAAACTGCGATTGGCCAAAAAGTTATTACCGTAGGATTATAGTCCATGAAATTCCCTAACTTTTGAGCTAAAAGAGTATGGGTGTTGGAGGCTGTTGCAAAAAGATTTTGAGGTTTTAAAAAAATCCATTTTTAACAGTAATTTTTTTTTTTCATCATCCCGGTACGAGAATCGAACTCACGACCTCTGGATTGGAAACCCAGCACGCCGCTAGTCGAAACCCATCCCCTACCGGTCAGTATTCCCAGTGAGCATATTTACTCTTTTAAGGGATCTGACTTTGCCGAGCCAGACAGGAATCGAACCCATCACCTTCCGCTTACGAGGCGAAACCCGCAAAAGCTATGAGAAAAAGTTAAACTAATCCTGGATGTCTATGGCTCATTTTGAAGTGCTTCTAAAGACCTTTCGAATGCATCTAAGAGTGTTTTGAAATGATGAAGTTTTACTAAAATGCGAGCAATTTTAAGATTTTTTATGTTTTTGGATCTCAAACTTCAATGCCCGTTTTACCCCACTTCCCTTTGTCGTAGAGGGCTCATATTTGGCATGAGTTCATCTCCTGTATAGACAAACAAACGCTGAAAGTTTCATCCAAATCGGAGCACCTCGATACGACCTCTAGAACAAACCGAGTAATATTTACAAAAACTGCCTCTTAAACACGCAAATAACATTCCAAAAGGGTGTAGCTCCAAAACATCACTGTTTACACGAAATTTGATTTCAGATTTGGATTCAGCCGCCAAAATTACTATAAAAAAGCATACCTTGACCTTTGAGACATATGCTTGCTACATCGTGTAATTAGTAGGCCTTGCTTCTGAATTCTGAGAAATTTTGAAAATTGGCACTTTTTTCCTCACTAAAACTCAAATATCTCGGCTCTGGAGTGTCGAAATTGCATTTTCTCAGAGGGAAAAATGTTCGCCATGAAATTTCCTACAAGCTGCATGTATTGGTTTTACTGGGAAAAATAGGCTACCCTAAATTAAATGAACATTTCTGAAAAAAGTTTCGAAAAAATGCGATTTTTTCGACACAAATCCGCCTGGGAGAGTCCAAAAACTTAAATTTTGGTCCAATATTGATAGTGCATCTTAATCTATGGACAAAAACCTATCGTTTGAAGATAATACACACCTGATCGAAACAGTTTTTGTATTGATTCCAAGCGATTTTAGAAAATTTGTTCAAAAAAGTGACTTTTTTCAGTAAATCGACTAGGGGGTGCGAGAAAGTATTTTATTATTTTTTCTTGTCTAAGAAAACATTGTTCCTAACATCATAATCTATCATTTAAGAAGTGAGCACCTGAAATTCCTCGACATGACCTCAAAATGGGACAGGCTAATACACACGTCCTGCTGTCATTGGGGAGACAGAGATTCTAGGAATCGTAGATAGATGTCGTTAGTGGGCAAACAGATTTCAAATTTAAATTAGTCCCACTTTTTTAACTAAAAATTGTTCGAACTTTCATGTCTGTTTGTCTGTGAGAATAGCAACAAAAAGGATAAAATGAAATTTTGGTTTTCGTTTGCAAATATATTAAATACATTGATTTCAGTTGATTGCACCAGTTTAAAAAAATCTATGGCAAAGAATAAAAAAATATGGTGATTTCACTTCTACTTTCATTAAAAAAAAAAGTTACTTAATCCACCCTTAGGTGGTTGGTGCCTTCCTCACATTTAGAGGGTAATGCTATCCAAAATAAATACAAAAGGGTTCTATCAACTTGATTCATTATTCATACCATCAGATTGGGTAGTCAGATATCCATAATTCAGGGCTCTTATGTGCTTATAACTTTTGATAGGGTTGTCAGATCTGCAATCTATTGAACTCATTGAAAAGGTCTTTTGATTACCTATCCAACGACAAGTCGCATGATAGTTCCGGACAACGTTTTCATCCAAATATCTGAGATCCAACCTCTAGAAAGTGCATAAATAACACATAAGTGCTTATAACTTTTTATAGGGTTGTCAGATCTGCAATCTATTGAAACTCGTTGGAAAGGTCTTTCAATTACCTATCCAACGACCAGTCGCATGATAGATCCGGACAACGTTTTCATCAATATATATGAGATCCGGCTTGAAAAAAGTTCATAAATAACACTTAAGTGCGTATAACTTTTGATAGAGTTGTCAGATCTGCAATCTTTTGAACTCGTTACAAAGGATTTTTAATTACCTATCCAACGACAGGTCGCATGATAGATCCGGACAACGTTTTCATCGAAATATTTGAGATCCGGCCTCTAAAAGGTTCATAAATAACATTTAAATGCTTATAACTTTTGATAGGGTAGTCAGATCTTCAATGTCTTGGACGCGTTGGAAAGGTCTTTTGATTACCTATCCAACGATTGGTCGCGTGAGAGATCCGGACAACGTTTTCATCGAAATATATGAGATCCAGCCTCCAAAAAGTGCATAAATGACACTTGAGTGCTTATAACTTTTGATAAGGTTGTCAGATCTTAAATGTTTTTGACGCGTTGGAAAGGTCTTTTTATTACCTTTTTAAAAATGTATAGCATGACGGGTTTTCTTACAAAAACCACCCTTTTTACGATCTTCCGGACTTTTGTTCAAATCGTTTTTTAGCATAACTTTTGAAGTACTTAACTAAACTTTATAATTTTCAATAGCAACTTATGGGACCCCAAAACGGATCGAATGAGGCCAAAACGATCCAAATCGGTTCAGCCAGTGTCGAGATAATCCAGTGCAAATTTTTTTGATCAACTTCCCACCACACACACAGACATTTGCTCAGAATTTGATTCTGAGTCGATATGTATACATGAAGGTGGGTCTAGGAGGTAAAACTAAGAAGTTCGTTTTCTGAGTGATTTTATAGCCTTTCCTCAGTAAGGTGAGGAAGGCAAAAAATACAAAATAAAATTTAAAATGGCGAACTATCGTTTTTAATATAAATAATATAATTAAAACTTAACACTGATAAATTAAATAATGAACTAAAATCAAATAATATGCTTAAATTGCGCGTTTTCACTGCTTTTTTTTTGTTCCCTTCTGTTTTTGAGAAAACTTTTTCCTAAAACAATACGGGAATAAACAAACGAACAATTAGTTTTAAAAAAATATCTTACTCACTGAAACACTCCAGTTTTAATGTAAAAAAAACATGTTTCTCAATTATATATTTTGAATCCAAAAAAATAATATTAGTTCAGGTAGATTCCTCCCACCGATGGCGGTAATTTCAAATTGAAGCATTTCAGCTTCGATCCACCAAAAAGTATTACTTTTTCATAATGTGACATACGCTGGTCAAATTTGAATTAATTCGAGAGAAACAATTAATCAAAGACTGTAATTTTATGCTAAATTGAACTTTTTTCCCGATTTGTTTTTAATTAGATAGGCACTTGTTGAAACTTTTTAAAATCATCTCGATACATAATGCTGTACAGTTTCAGTAAAAAGAGATGTTTTTTTTAATTACGTTCGTTCTTGCTATATTTTGCTACGAACGCTCTTAATTTCACAAGCCTACAAAACCAGTGATAATTTTCCCGGTGATGTATCGAGAAAACGCATTCATTCTGGAGGCCTCATGACTGATAGGCATGCGGCGTGCACTTTTTTTACTCCATTTCCCCGGATGGTAATTCTATTCCGTGAGCTCTTCACAGACCACGGTGCTCAAAATACCGTTATTATGAAAAAAAATATGCACTCCGAGATTTTGGGGTCTATCGATTCCTTACACCATAGCGCATCTCTGTGCAAAAAATAAAAACATTTGCTGATGTAGTTTTCGAGATACAGCCCTTTTAAGATGTTACATCCGATTTTTAATAAGAAAACCAAAACAATCAATACAATTTCAGTACTTTAAAGAATATGCATTTCGAGATAAAGGTGTTTTTTGCTTCATATGACTGTCAAGTATCTCTGGGCCAAGTTTCAGAAGGTTTGCTGATGTAGTTCTCGAGATACAGCCATTTTAAAATGTTATTTCCGATTTTTTCAAAGAAAATCCATAAAATCAATACAATTTCAGCACTTTAAAGAATATGCATTTCGAGATAATGATGTTTTTTGCTTCATATGACTGTAAAGCAGCTCTGGGCCAAGTTTCAGAAGGTTTGCTGATGTAGTTCTCGAGATACAGCCATTTTAAAATGTTATTTCCGATTTTTTCAAAGAAAATCCATGAAATCAATTTAATTTCAGCATTTTAAAGAATATGCATTTCGAGATAATGATGTTTTTTGCTTCATATGACTGTCAAGTATCTCTGGGCCAAGTTTCAGAAGGTTTGCTGATGTAGTTCTCGAGATACAGCCATTTTAAAATATTATTTCCGATTTTTTCAAAGAAAATCCATAAAATCAATACAATTTCAGCACTTTAAAGAATATGCATTTCGAGATAATGATGTTTTTTGCTTCATATGACTGTCAAGTATCTCTGGGCCAAGTTTCAGAAGGTTTGCTGATGTAGTTCTCGAGATACAGCCATTTTAAAATGTTATTTCCGATTTTTTCTTGGATTTTCTTTTAAAAAATCGGGAATAACATTTTAAAATGGCTGTATCTCGAGAACTACATCAGCAAACCTTCTGAAACTTGGCCCAGAGCTGCTTTACAGTCATATGAAGCAAAAAATATCATTATCTCGAAATGCATATTCTTTAAAGTGCTGAAATTGTATTGATTTTATGGATTTTCTTTGAAAAAATCGGAAATAACATTTTAAAATAGCTGTATCTCGAGAACTACATCAGCAAACCTTCTGAAACTTGGCCCAAAGATACTTGACAGTCATATGAAGCAAAAAACATCATTATCTCGAAATGCATATTCTTTAAAGTGCTGAAATTGTATTGATTTTATGGATTTTCTTTGAAAAAATCGGAAATAACATTTTAAAATGGCCTTATCTCGAGAACTACATCAGCAAACCTTCTGAAACTTGGCCCAGAGCTGCTTTACAGTCATATGAAGCAAAAAACATCATTATCTCGAAATGCATATTCTTTAAAGTGCTGAAATTGTATTGATTTTATGGATTTTCTTTGAAAAAATCGGAAATAACATTTTAAAATGGCTGTATCTCGAGAACTACATCAGCAAACCTTCTGAAACTTGGCCCAGAGATACTTGACAGTCATATGAAGCAAAAAACACCTTTATGTCGAAATGCATATTCTTTAAAGTACTGAAATTGTATTGATTGTTTTGGTTTTCTTATTAAAAATCGGATGTAACATCTTAAAAGGGCTGTATCTCGAAAACTACATCAGCAAATGTTTTTATTTTTTGCACAGAGATGCGCTATGGTGTAAGGAATCGATAGACCCCAAAATCTCGGAGTGCATATTTTTTTTCATAATAACGGTATTTTGAGCACCGTGCAGACCTCATCACTATTTCGTGACCAGATGAGGCGACATTTTTTTCTGATCGAAGGCTCACGCTGGCAGCACAGCACGTTCCTGACAGACGAAGGATGAACTTTGTTAGTTTGTGCACTTTCATTTGGCGAATCAGCGAAGCTGCCCTCTCCTCCATCACCAGAGGTAGAGCTTGATTGAATTCCTGATAAGAGCGGAATCCATGCATCGGTAATTCGGATGAATGTCGAAATAATTAGGAGAGGTTTTAATTAACAATGCATACTCATAAAATATTATATCATTTTGATTATTCTCTCTTTTAAAATATTGTTTTTCAAAATTAAAAATTCTTTGTAAAATCAATTTTAAGCAACTCTTTCTGAAGGGACCATCCGAAAACCACGTGGACACCTTGGGGGGGGGGGGGGATTTCAGCGGTTGTCCACGCTCCATACAAAAAAGTTAGTTTTGTATGGAAATTGTCCAAGAGGAAAAGGGGGGGGCGGACCTGAGATTTCAAAAAAGTGTCCACGTGGTTAATGGATGGTCCGGAAACAAAATTTTCAAACGGCTGAACTTTCCATGTTCACATACAGTATATAAAAAAAAGAATTTACACCACTTGGGCACTTTGCACATTTTGTGACAGAAAATGTACCGTAATCTGGGGTGAATGTGGACTACAGTCTGAATAGGGACAGCAGTTACAAGAGCACTTAAAGCTTTTAAAATTTGAAATGGATGTACACATTTTGTTGGCCTGAGTCTGTTCTAACCGAAACCAACCAGAAAAATTAAAATATTGTGCTCCAACATGGTTCAAACTACTGTCCCAATTCGCCCCATGTGTCCAGATTGACCCCAGTTTACGGTGAATAAATTACAGTTTGATAGTACTACGTTTTATTCTGAATTTCATGCCGAACATTTTGCTGCAAATAGCTCATGAAAACATGATTTCTACAAAAAGTTATATAACAAATACTATCACAAAAATCAAAAAAGGTAAAAAAAAGTTTGTACACCTTTCTAAAATATAACATAAATGCAGTTCTTGAGTTTTTTTAAAAAGGTTCAATAAACCAAAATTCCAGTTTTTGCTTTTTGAGTGTTTTTGAAACCGCCTTGAGTCAGGGGTATTAAAAAACACCCAAAAAGCAAAAATTGAAAATTTTGTTTATTGGACCTTTAAAAAAAAAAAAAAAAACTCCAGAGTTATTTGTTGACAAATCACCATCAATCCAGTGTACCAACTCCAAATAGGCATCCTTGACTGATAAAAAAATAATTAAATTGGATACTTTGTATAAAAGTTAATATAACTCTGTAAATTCTAAATAAAACTTATCTAAACTGAATTTTGCAAACTTTTAATTTATCTAAATGTTGATATATTACCGTAGAGTTGCCAAATAAACATTTTGGAGGTTTTTGTACCGATAGAAATGATTTTTCGTTGGAATTTCGTACAAACCCGGAATTTTGCATCCGAACCGGTCGGATGCCGGCGGATTTTCCGACGACGTAATTCCGGGTTGGTACGAAATTCCAACGAAAAATTTTTTTGCAACTTTGAACTGAGGAAAACATGAAAACTATTGATTTAAAATCAAACTGACAGTGAAATAAAAATGTCTAGTTGGCAAAGCTTTGGCCACATCAAAAAAGCAATTATTTTTTTTTAAGTTTTTAAAATTCCGTACAAATCCCTATTATGCAAAAAAATCCGTACAAAAATTTCAGCCTGTTAAAAATCCGCGTAGAGAGTCGAAAATCCGTACGGTAAGGAAAAAAATCCGTACAATTGGTAGCCTTATGTATGCTACTTACTGGCCAAAAAGATCAAATTTAATGCACTTTTGATCATAATTTCTATTTTTTGAGACCATTTCTCATCATTTTGGTGGCACACACATCCACACGCAAGATGAGAGGTTAACTGCTTAACGAAAGTCTCGACACCGTAACGGGAGCTTTTGTCTCGAAGCCTAACGGTACAGCTACACCCTCCGAAGAGGGTGGAGCCCCCCTTACCCTGTCTGCATACTACCAAAGTTTCCACCGGGGCCCCGCGGGGGTTGGTTACTCGATCTCTGTAATGGTTCACGGCGTCTTTTTCAGGGGGGCAGTATTTTTTGAGAAATAGCAAGAAAACTGTTATATACATATGAAAGCGTGGAACATCCCCGTTCATTTGCTGGGCAAACGAAAATCATTGGTCGGGAAAAATCAAAGTTATCCTCATTTGAAGTTTTTGAACTTTTTTTCTATGGGGCGAAATTTCGTCTATTTCAATTTAGTATTGTTATAAGTCTACATAGACATGATTGATGGTTCAGATCATATAATTTTTTATGGGAAATGATGCAAGGAACATTTTTCCTGAAGCACGCAAAGTGATTGAAAATAAGGGAAAAAAGTTATAAAGGTTTTATTGAAAATTTGGGAGATTTTCTGATAAAATTGCACACCCCTTTCCCAAAAACCGCAATGTTTTTGATATTCAGATCGTTATTTTGATGAATTCCAGAGTTTTTTTTTTATTAGGTCCTATAAACATATGAAAGACAATAGTTTATTGGTCCTTTTCAAAAAAAAACTCTGGAATTCTTTTTTGAGAAATGTTTCTGGGCCCAATAAGTATACAAATCACAACAGAAAAGTGTAAACTTTTATGAATTTTGGATTTTAACCTAATCAACATATTTGTGTTTGTTTTGGTTATAAAATTTACCGTTTTCATAAGGTTTTCACATTTGTATTAGTCTTATTTAAACTCACAAGAGATCTCGTACTTATTTTGAGGTCAAGTGATAATATTATAAATCAAAATCAAATCAAACCATCCACATTAACGACCCCCGGGTCTTTTGTGGTCTGTATTGCAAGTTTCTGCTCGAACCTAGGAGTCCGAAGGCTTGAATGGGGAGAGCACCCAAACCTCTTTCTACTCCAAGGAACCTTCCACCCCAGTGTTTGAACTGACGACCTTTGGATTGCGAGTCCAACCGCCGCCAGCGATTCCACCGGAGTAGGCTTGGTTTGGTGTGTTGTTTGTACTTATGGCATGGAGATGACTCCTACACCTGGAATGACTTAACGGCCTAACAACCAAGGCCGAGACCGACATTTTACTTCCTCATCCGATGGAAGGTTGGAGCAGATGGGAATCGAACCCAGAAACATCCACTTACAAAGCGGACAGCGTAACCATTCGGCCACGCACTGCCACTGTAAATAAAAAGATCAATTATTTGTGTATTTTTTTGCAAAACAATTTAATTGTTGTATTGTTCGTTGTTTCAAATTTGGATGCCAGACTTGTTTAGTATGTTAAGCTCAATTATTTGAGATTAAATTACTAGATTTACATACAATTAAACTTTTTAATGATTTTTACGCAATATTTATGTTATTACCAATAATTGCAAGTTCAACTCTGTAGTTTCAATACAAATAATATAGCCCAAATGGAAATACAAATTAACAAAAGACATATAAATAGAAACCCTGTGATTGTATTTACACTGCATGTCTCAATTAGATAAAAAAAAATATATCAGGTGGACCATGTACGCACAAAAAAGTGAAAATTTAATGTAAACGGTACATTTTATAACCAAAACACACAAAAATATGTTGATTCGGTTGAAATCCAAAGTTCAAAAATGTGACTTACAGTTGAGCATAAACCCAACCAATTACACTTTTCTGTAGTGATTTATATACTCAATGGGCCCAGAAACATTTCTCAAAAAAGAATTCATCGAAATAATGATCTGAATATCAAAAACATTGCGGTTTTTGGGAAAGGGGTGTGCAATTTTATCAGAAAATCTCCCAAATTTTCAATAAAACCTTTATAACTTTTTTCCCTTATTTTCAATCACTTTGCGTGCTTCAGGAAAAATGTTCCTTGCATCATTTCCCATGAGAAATTATATGATCTGAACCATCAATCATGTATATGTAGACTTATAACAATACTAAATTGAAATAGACGAAATTTCGCCCCATAGGAAAAAAGTTCAAAAACTTTAAATGAGGATAACTTTGATTTTTCCCGACCAAAGATTTTCGTTCGCCCCGCAAATGAACGGGGATGTTCCACGCTTTCATATGTATATGACAGTTTTCTTGCTATTTCTCAAAAAATACTGCCCCCCTGAAAAAGACGCCGTGGGTTACTTTTATCCCGACCAGCACCGCGGGGAGGCCAGGGTATCGGAGTTACAGGACAAGAGGCTAAAAGACCACTTGGTGTGTCTATTTCATACCTACTGTACATACATGACCAACCAACTTTTTTTACATACTGTATGTAAAACCACAAGGTTTGAGCCGAATAAAAAAAATACAGAATTTAAAAATGGTCGAAATCGGTCGATTTCGTAGAGAATTGTTCATATAAATTTTTTATCACTTTGAGATAATGATGCAGTTTTACTCCAAATCATGTACCTAGTGTAGGGATTATGGGTTGCAGGATTGAATATGTAATAAATTATCTAATGAGTATTTATATAAGATTGAAAAAAAAAAATAAATAACAGCTTAGAGCGCAACAAAAAGTGCGCACCTTCATGAATATTGCCTTGTTAGCTGACAGATTGCGTATTGAGTGCGAGAGCGCGCTAGCGAGCTGCGAGAGAGAACAACGAGCGAGAAAACAACGAGATGCGTGCGGCCGGCGAAAGAGAGAATGAAGATTGTCAAATCAGTTTTGTGGTTAATTTCTGTGGAATAAGACGTGTTGTTTGTTAATTGCAAAATATCTGTGTTTTTATTATAAAAGAAAGTCCCCGATCACGACAATGGCACAGTCCGGTAAGTCGAACCTTTTGATTCATGAAAGATTATTTGTTTTGCTTGAATTGTTGTGTTGTGAAATCCAACAGTTTTGTTTACCTGCCAGGATGCAGGTCCAAAGTTTCGCTTTGTTGTTTTGCCTGTGTTTTGAAACAGGTAGATTTTTGCTTGAACTTGTTATTTGAAATTGATAAAAGGCATAAAACTATCTGCGATAATTGACGGTCTTGAATTTAATGAATGATTTGCTTGTTGTTGTGATATTGGGAACGAATGTTTTGTTTTGAAGTAGTAAGTTTGGCTTTTCGTTGTGATAATTGAAAACCAATGTTTTATTCTAAGTTTATGGTGGAATTTGAAGGAAAATAATTTGCTCGAAATTTGATTGTTTTTGTTCAATGTTTTGTTTTTAATTTGATGCAATGTTTAATTGTTGCTGTGGAAATTGAACTCCAATGTTTTGTTACGAATTAGACTTCAATTTGTTTTCTTATTTTTGTGATTGATGAAAATCAATATTTTTTTTTAATTTGACAAAAGATTTGACAAGATTGTGGAAATTGAAAATCAATATTTCGTTTTGAATTTGATGGAGGATTAGTTTGCGATTGAAGGTAGATAATTTGTTTTTAATTTAGTTGTTGTTTTGGTAATTGAAACCAAATTTGTTGTTTGAATTTTATTGTTGTTATTATAATTGACGACCAATGTTTTGTTTTGAATTTGATGCAAAATTTGATTGTTATGGATTGTTGTTATTATTGATGATCATTATTTTTATTTTTTGTTTTGGATTGGATGCTGGTTATTTTGGTAATTGAAGACCAAATATAAGATAAATATTTGCTCAGAATAAGATAAATATTTGCTTCTTGTTAGTTTTGTTTTAAATTTAATGAAAGATATGCTTGTTGTGGCAATGACTTGATACAAAGTCCAATAAAATCACACATTACAAAATTTACAGGTTTAATTTTGATTGAAAGATTTGATTGTTGATGAGGGAATTAAAGACCAATGTTTTGTTATGATAAGATGACAAATTTGCTTATTTTTGCGATAAATGAAAACCAATATTTTGTTTCGAGTAAGATACGAGGTTTGATTGATATTGTGGTAATCGAAAACCAGTTATTATTTTGAATATGATGATAGATTTGCTTTTTGTTGTGGCAATCGAAGGCCAAGATTTGTTTTCTGAATTTGAGTTTTGTTATTATAGATCGGTATTTTTTTCGGTTTTAAATTTCATGCAATATTTGATTGTGGTTTTATGATGGGCAATTTTGAGTTTTAAATTTGACGCAATATTTGATTGTTTATATGGTATTTGATGACCAATGTTTTGTTTTAAAGTTGATGCATAATTTGATTATTAATTTTATGGTTAGTGAAAAATTTTTAGTTCTCATTTGAATCAAGATTTGATTGTTGTTATTATTGACGATACATTTTTACAGTGAATTTGATGCAATATTAGATTGTTGCTTGATGCTGTGGAAATTGAAAACTATCGTTTTAGAATTCTAATGAAAATTTTATAGATTTATGCAGAAATTGACAATCAATGTTTTGCTTTGAAATTTGATTTGAGCAACGTTTTTGCCTTCCTCACCTTACTGAGGAAAGGCTATAAAATCACTCGAAAAATGAACTTCTCAATTAGACCTCCTAGACCCACCTTCATGTATACCTATCGACTCAGAATCAAATTCTGAGCAAATGTCTGTGTGTGTGGTGGGATGTTGATCAAAAAATTGTCACTCGATTATCTCGAGACTGGCTGAACCGATTTTGTCCGTTTTGGCCTCATTCGATCCGTCCTGGGGTCCCATAAGTCGCTATTGAAAATTATAAAATTTGGTTAAGTACTTCAAAAGTTTAACTAAAAAAACGATTTTAACAAAAGTTCGGAAGATTGTAAAAAGGGTGTTTTTTGTAAGAAAACCCGTCATGCTATACATTTTCAGAAAGGTATTTAAAAGACCTTTCCAAAGCATCCAAGACATCGAAGATCTGACAACCCTATCAAAAGTTATAAGCACTTAAGTGTTATTCACGCACTTTTTGGAGGCCGGATCTCAGATATTTTGATGAAAACGTTGTCCGGATCTCTCATGCAAACTATCGTTGGATGGGTAATCAAAAGACCTTTCCAACGCGTCCAGAACATTGAAGATCTGACAACCCTATCAAAAGTTATAAGCACTTAAGTGTTATTTACGCACATTTTGGAGGCCGGATCTTAGATATTTTGATGAAAACGTTGTCCGAATCTATCATGCGACCTATCGTTGGATGGGTAATCAAAAGACCTTTCCAACGCGTCCAAAACATTGAAGATCTGACAACCCTATCAAAATTTATAAACACCTAGGTGTTATTTATGCACATTTTGGAGGCCGGATCTCATGATCATCTCATCTTATCTCATGATATTCATGCGACCTATCTTTGGATAGGTAATTAAAAGACCTTTTCAACGAGCACGAATTGGATTGAAGATCTGACTACCCTATCATAAGTTGTAACCACACAGAAAAAAAATGATGGTAATATTCATCAGGAAATGGTGACAGATTATGTGGCAAAATAAATGATAAATTTTAACAAAGAAAATGATGAATTTTCATCAGTTTTTGATGAATATTTATCAGGTTCACATATTTACACATTTTTTATGTAATATTACACAAATAAAGAGGTAATATTCAACCTACCAAATTTTCAACATTCCAAAATTCAACTTTTTTTTTCTGTGCACATAAATGCCCTGCAATATGAATATACCCAATCTAGTGGTATGAATAATGAGTCCAATTGATAAAACTCTGAAAAACACCGCCATTTTGTGTCTATTTTGGATAGCACCCTTTAAATGTAAAGAAGGCACCAACCACCTAAAGGTGGATTAAGAAACGTTTTGCCGTTATAATTGATTAGTCATAGTTAATTTTGAAGTCTCTTCTGTGTTGGAGACTGACAACCCTCTGTGATGGTAGTCAGAAAAAAGTCCCCTCTGTATTGGAGCCTGACAGACCTCTGCGATGGTAGTCAGAAAAAAAGTCTCCTCTGTGTTGGAGCCTGACAGACCTCTGCGATGGTAGTCAGAAAAAAGTCTCCTCTGTGTTGGAGCCTGACAGACCTCTGCGATGGTAGTCAGAAAAAAGTCTCCTCTGTGTTGGAGCCTGACAGACCTCTGCGATGGTAGTCAGAAAAAAGTCTCCTCTGTGTTGGAGCCTGACAGACCTCTGCGATGGTAGTCAGAAAAAAGTCTCCTCTGTGTTGGAGCCTGTCAGACCTCTGCGATGGTAGTCAGATTAAAAAAAAAATAATAATCTGTGCTGGAGTTCTTTGCGAAAGCAGGCAGATAACAATCTCCTCGATAAAGGAACCCGATAGACTTTTGTGATGATTTTTTTAAATAACTTCGCAAAAGGAGCCTTATGGATTTTAAAAATATATTGTTCAGCAAATCTTTTCATTCAATTAAGGACCGTCTTTAACATCACAAAAGAAATTGACCTAAGAAAATGAATAAATAAATTTAAATGTGAAAGTGAGCACTTTTTGGTATCCACAGATAAAGCAATATGTATTGTGGCGTTATGTCTGTGAACTACCTAAAAAATGATTTTAAATTCATCGAATAGAACGGTTGTCACTATAACTAACACTGGAGTTGTCCTCTCTTGAAAGATAAACCTCTAAATTGAAAGACGTTAATGATTAAGTATTCCATATTGATAGTTGTTATGGTTAATTGTTACTTTAATCGATTTACTCAGCTGTGATACAAAAGTTGCTTGAAACCCAACATTATTTCACAGGGAAGTAAACATTTAAGTAATCGTTAACATGAACAATACATTATTAGTTAAAAAAGGTAAAATAATTCACTTAATAATTAATTTGATGCATTTTTAAATAATAAATAAAGGAATGATTAATCATCAGAAATGCTTAAAATATAATTTAAAGTGTGAGAGCGTTGCGTCACAAGAGAAAATAATACAAATATTTAAATATTAATTTTGAGTTGAGAAGTATGAGTAACAATTTGAGCAACGAAAAAAAAACGTATTTAAAAAAAACTAGGAAATATTTATTATATTTATTTTTATTTTTCAATGCAATATCTGTTATTTGTATCAAAATAGTTCAAAATCATTCATTAATTTCGATAGAAATTATATTTTAACACTGTATCATTTTGTTGAGTTAAAAAAATACTTTTAGAATTTTTGTTAAGTAAATATATCAAAATTAAATTAAGAGAAACATTATTTTGAAATAAATTAAAGAAACTTTGGGGTTCTTTAATTGATTGTACATAATTATGAAACCAAACTTTTTCAAAACACATAACAGGAGATTATCAGCAAAGAAAAAGTTAAAATTGTAAATAAGAAAAGAAATTATTGACAGGGATCGTAAAGATCGCGATTTAAAAAAAATAAGTTTCCGTGAACAATCTACTCATGTAATATATCAAAGTTGCTTGGAACCCATTTTACATTACGAGAAAAATAAAACAAAATATTTAAATATAAAACATTAAAAAATCTTTCAGCTGTTTTTAGATAAGCAAGATACGTTTTGAAGGAATTTATGGTTAGGATATTGTCTCCTCCGTGTTGGAGCCTGACAGACCTCTGCGGTGGTAGTTTGAAAAATGTTTCGCCTGAGCTGGAACTTTTTGAGAATGTAGTCAGATTGAAATCTATACATCTATGCATTACAAGAATAATTGAGTAAAATATGTTTTTTTGTTGATATCTGATAAGCACAGTACATTTTGAAGGTATTTATAAATAAAATGACCTTAAACATTGTTTTGATCATGATCAAATGTAACATTGAATAATCTAATCTACGGTAATATCAAAAGTGCTAGAATCCATACCATTAGCTACATTAAATACAATTTAAACAAAAAAAATAATTAGACACATAAAAGAAATCGAATATAGCGGAACGGCATTTATTTCAGTTTACATAATATATTTTTATTATAACAATATACCACATGATTTTGTTTTATTCATTAGAATAATATTTTCTGAACTAGGTTTTGTTTCAAGATAAACAAAAATATTATTAAGTATACACAACAGAGAAAAAAAAAACTATTCGGTTAAAACTATCGTTTGTTGGGTTAAAAGATAGCGTAAGTGAATACTAATAGAAAGTTCAAAATTTTTAATATAAAAGTTGAAAAATGTTGATACTACCATGCATTTATGGAACAAAATCGTTATATCGGTAAAGTTTTTTAAGAAAGCTTCTGTGGCAAGAATAAACAATATTTGATTTTATCTATATATAAAAAAAATTTCGAGGGTTTTGTTCGAACGCGAATCAGTTGAACACGAGAGGTCGGATTGGAGCGCTCTTTACTGCGTTGGGTTCGTATAAGCCCAAGGAAGGTTTTTACGCTAATAAGTTGACACTTTGGCCACTCTGGAACCGATTCCGGAGCATCGGCAAATTGTATGGAGAAAGTTACGTAAAATCAAATTTTGATCACAGGAGGCCGAATAGGCAAAAAGGCAAAAAACGTCAACAAACCAAAAATAAAACAAGACGAAGTTTGTCGGGTAAGGCTTGTTTGTTATAAAAATTGTATATTGTGCAGCAAAGCACATTTTGGGCATCAATTGAATTATTTATATTATTTTTGCGTTTTGCTTCATTTATTGAGATTGTTTTTCAAAAAATCTTCTTAAACTGAAATATGGATTTTTTTTTTTTGTTTTATAAAAGTGTACCGGTACTGATGAAAACAAATTCTTCAAAAATATTACTGATTTTGCATTTTAGTAATTTTTGCCATGATTTATTAATAGTTTCAAAATGCATGATTCATGTATTGTTTTTTCTTACATTTTGCATGTTATCGGATTCTTAATTTTGTATAGTATGGCAATTAGTTAAAATGCTTCAATTTTTGATACAATGTTATTGTAAAAAAAAAAAGTTGTTTGTTTTAGCTGTACAGCTTGGTTAGGAATAAATGTAAATCTTACTAAAATGTACTGTACGGTAAAACTAGTCTGCCACTAAGAGCCAAAGGCTCACTGGCAAATAAAACGATTAAACTTAAACTTAAATTACAGAAAAGTACAAATAAAAATATTGAAAATGAGGAAGGAAGGAAGCTTGCTTGTAGATCCATTTTGGATGTTTTTGGGTATTAATTACAAACATACAGAATATACGTTTCATCACGTCTGCATTTAATATTAAAATCAGTTTATGTTTACCTTCAAGTCCCGTTTGGTGGATCAATCGGACGTAGCACTGGGCTTGGGCTCATAATCCATGAATCGGTTTGATCTCCGTGGCGGGCGCACTTAAATTCAAAGTGTGAAGTTTTTGTTTCATTTTTTTTTAAATAAGCTAAATAAATTACCATATTGTTTATAAATTTTAGAAATGTTTATTCTTTGTTTTTATGATACATATAAATTTCAAACAAGAAAAAACGCCAGGATTATGCTTCATTTGTTATTTACGTCAGCAAAATGTAAGATTTTTGATTTTGTACACATTGTTTTATTTTTCATATTCACAAAATGATAATAAATTAAAATAATTTGATTCTATTTAATTCAAAATGTTTTAAAAAAATAAAAAAAAGCTTTTGAATCTAAACTATTATTTTTTTTTAATTCGTATTGTGTTGTTTCAGCAATGTTTGTAAAATTTGCTTTTTAATTTTAATTTACATAAAATTAAAAGAAAATCAGTCAGGTAAACAATCACTTATCTTGTAAAAAATGATACATCTGCATTCATTTGAGAAGTATTTTAAAGTGTTACAGCGGAAGGACGACCGACGCGGTCAATAAAACGCGGTTTAGTTAGTCTTAAGTTAAAACGCGTGTATTTCGTTTAGATACTTTACTCGAAGTGAGGCGAAGTTAAGCTTCCCTCCAAAGCAGCGTTTGACAGCTAGCGCGTGCACTGACGGCGCAGTAAAGTGGGGGCACACGGGTTGCAAGGGGTTGCACACTCAATACGCCCGCTCAAACACAGCAATCCGGTACACCAACACTGGTCAGAATCCTCCGTTTCTCACGGTCCAGTCGCTCCCGTAGCTCATTCAGCAATTCCAGCGAATAGTCAACGTAGGACAGAGCACTCGAAGCAGAATGACCGTACTCCACCTCGTAGTCTTTGTGCCACGCTGGAGGATTTCGATTCCGGTCCGGTCTGGCGGCTGGAGCAGGAGCGCCGTCGATCGGCACAGGTGCTGGCTCAGCAGCAGGAACATCTTCGTCCGGCTCGGTGCAGCTCTCAAAGTCTTCGTCTTCTTCAACGACTTCGTCGTGTTCCACAACACTTTCTTCTTCATCTCGACGAATCAGAATCATTGGCACATCACTTTCTTCCGTTGACTGGATCACACCCTCGGCAACTTCCACTGCATCCGGATTCTCCACGAAGTCGACATCTCTTGCGACACTCTCCTGCTTCGTTTCCGGATTCCACACCCGATATCCGTTGTTGGAATAGCCGATGAAGATCCCCTTCCAGGCTTTCGCGTCCAGCTTCTTTCGGCGCTCTTTGGGAACGTGCACGTACACCTTGGAGCCGAACACACGAAGGTTCGAAACGTCCGGCCGCCGTCCTTCCCACACTTCGAACGGTGTTTTGTTTCCTTCGTTGGCGTTCGTTGGACTGCGATTCGTTAAGTAGGCTGCAGCCTGAATAGCTTGGACCCAGAAACTCTTATCAATCGCAGCATCTTCCAGCATGGCACGTCCTTTCTCGACGACTGTGCGGTTCATCCTCTCACTGGTGCCGTGCTGTTCGGGGGTGTAAGGCACTGTACACTCCATCCGGATCCCCTTGCGGTCGCAGAAATCCTCGAAGGCCTTGTTCTTGTACTCGCCTCCGTTATCGCACCGCAGCCGGGAGATCTGCACTCCGAACTTCGCCGTCACGTACGCTTCGTACTTCATGAACCGTTCGAGCACCTCATCTTTCGTCACCATCGGGAACACCATCAAGAAATGGCTCCAATCGTCTATGAATGTGACGAAGTACCGTTCACCGTTTGCACCTTCCGGTGAGATAGGTCCGCAAACATCCGAGTGAACAATTTCAAGCACTCGCGACGACCTCTTGCCATCGCGCACGGAGAAAGGCTTTCGTGTTTGTTTCCCGACGACACACGGTTCACACACGACGACGCTGTTATCACCGGACTGCGGCTTCAAACCGTCGACAAAGCCTTTCGCAATCAGCTGGTTTAGCTGATTCATGTTCAGGTGCCCGAACCTGCGGTGCCACAACTGTAGGCTCTTCGTAATGCGTCCACAGGCCAACAACGACTCACTTTCAACACTTTCGATTCTGTACAGATCGAGCTCGTAGAACAGACCGCGACGCGCACCATTGGCAACCAGTTCGGAGTTGCTGAAGATCTTCACACTTCCTTTGTCAAACACCACTTTCATGCCTTTCTTCTCCACTTGCAGCACTGAAAACAGGTTCATCCGCAGCTCCGGAACATACAGCACGTTCGACACCGAACAGCGCCGACGCTCACCGCCGACGATGGTGTGCAGCCGCACCGTCCCCGAGTAGTGCGCCACGATGGACTCTCCATCTTTCGCCACGGCAATCTCCACCGGCTTGGCCAGCAGCGTCAACTCATCAAAAAGCGTCTCGTCATTCACGAGGTGATCCGAGCAACCGGAGTCCACAATCCAGCGCACCTTCGACTTTTCCAGTGGGTATCTTGCACCCTTCTCAGCAGCAAAACAAATCTCGCCACCACTGCTTTCAGCAGCGTTCGCCTTCGATGTTCTCCCGGTCGCTGGCCTCGGCTCCTTCTGTTCCTGCATCTTCTTCGGGCAATCAGCGGCCTTGTGCCCCTCTTGTTGACACCCGAAGCACTTCAGCTTCTTCTTCGGTCGCGACTCTTTGTCACCAGCAAAAGCCGCCGACTCAGTTTTCGGGGTGACCAACTCGACACCTATCGCCGATCGCTTGACTTCTTCACCGAGAAGACGACACTTCACCGTCTACATGGTCAGTTTCTTCTCCTCCATCGACTCCAACGTCGTGACCACTGTCGCGTACGCCGATCCCATGTTGAGAAGCAGGTTGCAGACGACGTCTATCTCGGAAATTACCGCTCCCATTCCGCGGAGCTGTCGCACCAGTCGATCGTGCTCGAGAAAGAAGTCCTTCAGCGGCCCGGAAACATAGCGGTGGGCCATCAGCTTCCGCTGCGCTGCCATCCGACCAGCGATGCTTTTGCGCTCGAAGATCCCGACCAAGGCGTCCAGAATTTCCTTCGGCGTCTTCAGATCCTGCACATGCTCCAGCTGGGAGTTGTGGATTCTCGACACCATCAGCATCTTGCACCTCCGATCCTGCTTCAGACGCTTCGCCAGCAACACCTTTTTCGCCGCCCTCTGCGGCTCAGTATCGCCCTCTGCATCCTGCAGCGCCGGATCGTCCGCCGCCTCCACTTCCAGACAATGCAGCAGTTCGGCGTCCTCCAGCATCACCATCAGCCGGTACTTCCAGGCGGGAAACTCGGTCCCGTCGAACAGCGGCATAAAGAACCGCTCGCTCCTGTCCTCTTCCGCCATAACTTCACTTTCACTCACTCGCTACGCGTTACTGGGCACCGTAACCTAAAGTGTTACAGCGGAAGGACGACCGACGCGGTCAATAAAACGCGGTTTAGTTAGTCTTAAGTTAAAGCGCGTGTATTTCGTTTAGATACTTTACTCGAAGTGAGGCGAAGTTAAGCTTCCCTCCAAAGCAGCGTTTGACAGCTAGCGCGTGCACTGGCGGCGCAGTAAAGTGGGGGCACACGGGTTGCAAGGGGTTGCACACTCAATATATTTGTGGTTTTTTCCTCCTCGCTTTTTCTTTTTCTTATATTTTCAGGTGTTTTAAATTTTCAACCTCATCAGTGCATTCCATTTTCTACAACTCCTGCGATCGGATGTCAGCCTCTTGGACAACATAGATGAAACATTTCAAAGGCTGTGCTTTAGTATTTAGATCAGCATGAAAACAAAGTCGAGGAACCCGACGAAAATCTTTTAGGAAATTTAAAATAAACATTGATTGATTTAGCATTCATGCAATTTTTCGGTTAGGAATTATGATTGATATTCGTCATCTTGAGAGTAGAAAAGAGGGAGAATGTAGGGATTATGGGTTGCAGGATTGAATATGTAATAAATTATCTAATGAGTATTTATATAAGAATGATATAATTCATAAATAACAGCTTAGAGCGCAACAAAAAGTGCGCACCTTCATGAATATTGCCTTGTTAGCTGACAGATTGCGTATTGAGTGCGAGAGCGCGCTAGCGAGCTGCGAGAGAGAACAACGAGCGAGAAAACAACGAGATGCGTGCGGCCGGCGAAAGAGAGAATGAAGATTGTCAAATCAGTTTTGTGGTTAATTTCTGTGGAATAAGACGTGTTGTTTGTTAATTGCAAAATATCTGTGTTTTTATTATAAACAGGGTTGTTACGGGAGAGTCGAAAAAAAATCCGCGCCAAATCCGCGCCGACCTAAAATCCGAAACCGCGCGAAATCCACACCATATAAAAAAATATCGCGACCAACATTGAGGAAATTTTATTTTTTAATGAAGAAAAACTAATTCAGAAAGTATTTGATTAAAAAACTTATTTTATGTTTAAAGGCTCCAAAAGAATGAAAGCAAAATATCCATTTAAAAAAAATCCTCAAGAGACGGACAAGGCAAGGGTCATGATAAAAAAAATCTTCAAAATAGAAAATACAATATTTAAAAACCTAAAAATTTAACTTCAAAAATGTAACCTCAAAATAAAATCCAAATCTAAAATAATAATACAGTGGACTCTCTCGTTGTCGATATTGAAGGGACCGTCGAGAACGGGAGTTATCAAATTATAGAACGAAAAATCAAAGCAATCTATTTGAAGGGACTGAAAAATTTATTGACAGCTGGGGCAATATTGATATCGAGAAAATCGACAGCCAGAGATTTCACTGTATGATAAAATTTTAAATCTCGAAAGTCTAAATATTCAAAATTAAAGAATTTTTATACAGTTTGTAATCCAAAATCCTCGCTCAAATTTCACTCCGAAAGAAATTTAATTTCCGATATTTAAAATAATGTCTTCTCATAATTTCAAAATCTCTTGCATAAAATAGGACTTCAAAAATTGTGGAACTCAAGAATTTAATAATTTAAGAACTAAGAATTTAAAAATAAAAACATTTAAGAATTTACGAATTTAAGAATTTAAGAATTTAAGAATTTAAGAATTTAAGAATTTAAGAATTTAAGAATTTAAGAATTTAAGAATTTAAGAATTTAAAAATTTAAGAATTTAAGAATTTAAGAATTTAAGAATTTAAGAATTTAAGAATTTAAGAATTTAAGAATTTAAGAATTTAAGAATTTAAGAATCTAAGAATTTAAGAATTTAAGAATTTAAGAATTTAAGAATTTAAGAATTTAAGAATTTAAGAATTTAAGAATTTAAGAATTTAAGAATTTAAGAATTTAAGAATTTAAGAATTTAAGAATTTAAGAATTTAAGAATTTAAGAATTTAAGAATTTAAGAATTTAAGAATTTATGAATTTAAGAATTTAAGAATTTAAGAATTTAAGAATTTAAGAATTTAAGAATTTAAGAATTTAAGAATTTAAGAATTTAAGAATTTAAGAATTTAAGAATTTAAGAATTTAAGAATTTAGGAATTTAAGAATTTAAGAATTTAAGAATTTAAGAGTTTAAGAGTTTAAGAATTTAATCTAAGGTTTTAGAATTTAGAAATTTAAGAATTTTAGAATTTATAAGCTTAGGAATACTAAAATTATTTTAGATTTGAGATTTTTTTCTATATTGTTTTGAATTTGAAATTTTTGACTTTTTAATTTTGATTTTTTTAAATCTTCAAATTTTCGATCACCCAAATTTTTGGTATTTTGAATTTCAGATTGCCAAAATTTTGAATTTCGAAATTTCAGATTTTTTAAATTACGTTTTTACAAATATCGAAAAAAAATTAAAATGTATTTTGATTTTTTTTTTTGTTATAATAAAAACTATTCAAACAATTTTTTTTCGATTTTTTGAATTTCTGAAGCTTTGAATTTGGAATGTTCTGATCTGATATTTTCGCCAAGAATGTTTAAATTTAGAAAAAAAATATTTCTACCGAATAAATTCCATTCCAAAATTCGAAAGTGGAGGCCAGCTTCTGTTGCGTCCAATCAAGCTCATATTTGGCGCCCACCAGAACAAGCCCCAATAATAGTTTTTGTTACACATTCTAATGTCTATATCTTCGGGAAAAGTTTGTAATATTTGATTTACAAAATTAAAAATTGAATAAATCCAGTATAAAATTAAAAATAAATAAGGTTAAAAATCATTACTCAAAACTCAGAAGAAATTAAATTTTGAGAGCCGGAGATGTTAAGAAATTACAAGAAACATATAAAAAATAATTTCTACCTAATCTTCATCTTCATTTTTCGACGTTTCGTACTAAGAAAATACAAACAAACATTTTCAGAAGAAAATTCAATTAATAAAAATTATGAAATTCTTGCACTCAAAGGAAAAAACAAATTATCGTAATTCCTGATAATATTTTTCTTAATAACTTGAAAGTAATTCTATCTCTCTCAATTAATTTATTTATCAAAATTGCCATCCGCGCGAAATCCGCGCCTGAGCAAAATTAGCCAGCAAATCCGCGCCAGATCCGCGCTATCCGCGCGAAACGCGCCATCCGCGCGATCCGCGCCGTCCGTAACAACCCTGTATAAAAGAAAGTCCCCGATCACGACACCTAGTACAGTCCATACTCGATTACGACGATCATCGTCCGGCCACTTCAAATTCGTGTTTCGCATGCTTTATATCATGCGGTACCAAATCTACTACCGGGAGATTCAAGACAAGAAACTTGAAGAAAAGTTGAAAAAAATTGTAGAAAAACAATGGATTAAACTAAATAGAGTTATCTAAGACCGAGCTCACGCACACCATTTGTTTTGCTGGCGGGTACAAAATTTAACCTCAATCTTTTTCGTGCACGTATACGCAATACATGCGCACGTAGATAACTCTATTGTGGCGAGACGAATCGATTAAAGCTGTTTTAGGTGATTGCTTGGAAGATTGCGTATTTTTGGTGAGAGGCTTACCTATTAAGGTGGTAGAAGGTGTCCTTCACTCTTGGGGCAATGACTGTCTATGAAGGTTCTGAAATGAAAAAATAATCACTATATGTAAAACGTTTCTACAAACAACACAAAAAAAAACATTTTTTGATTGAAACATTCTGAATCAAGATTTGAATGCTTTTTTTTTTTCTAAAACAAACATGGCGCCAACTTGCCGATTTGGAATGATGCCTTCCAGAGCCTTAAAGGTTCGGCAGAGGCAGTCATACATTTATTGCCGTGATGGAAGCAAGGGTTTCTATGCGAGATGCCACTACAGCCGCTACTTATTTCCGGCGCTTGAGGAAGGAAAAAGAACACATTTTTTTCTATGCCCCAAAACTCCAATACCGTAGCAAGGTTAAAAGCATTTGAAATCTCAGATTGAAATTTGAAAAAAGTTGATTCATTTTTTTTTCAAAGCCAAATGCCATACGTTTATTTCACTTCCAAACAACACAAAATAAACACCTAACCATGCTTATTGAAATATTCCTTCGATCCCTTCGGGTCCGGCTTGATGGTATCGGCGTTGGCCTTCGGGTCCCAATTGGCTGGGCAAACTTCGCCGTGCTTTTCCACAAACTGGAACGCCTTAATCAGGCGCAACGTTTCGTCGACCGAGCGGCCCACGGGCAGATCGTTAATCGTAATCTGGCGCACCACTCCGTTCGGATCGATAATGAACAGACCACGGAGCGAGATTCCGGCCTCCTCCAGCAGCACACCGTAATCAGCGGAAATCTTCTTGGTCAGATCGGCCAGCAGCGGGTACTCGAGCTTGCCAAGACCGCCGCTCTTTCGCGGCGTGTTGCACCAGGCCAGGTGCGAAAAGTGCGAATCGACGGACACTCCGACGACTTCGGCGTTCAGCGCGTGGAAATCTTTAATGCGGTCACTGAAGGCGATGATTTCCGTGGGACAGACAAAGGTGCTGGAGGGGGGGAGTGGTCAAATTAGTATCTTTTGTTTAAATACTGAACTACAGTAAACTTACAAATCCAACGGGTAGAAGAACAGCACCAGATACTTTCCCTTGAAGTCAGCCAATTTGATTTCCTTAAAATCATTGTTGACGACGGCCGTTCCGCTGAATGGAGGAGCCGGCTTTTGGACTTGAGCGACACTCAGAGCGCGGGCTAAAAGCAAATCATGCTGAAACTAACTCAAAAAGGAACAAAGTGAATTGCTCACCAGTATGGAACAGGTTCTTCTGGACGGTTCCGGAGCTGGCCAGCTTGGATAGCTGCGGAATCTGAGAGATGGAAAACAAAAACATTACATAATCGTGTAGCGATAATTGTTTAAAATTTTTCAAAATATCTTACGTTGCGGAGCAGGGCTTTAGTTGCGAACGACATGGTGTTTGGAGAAAATATTTAACTGAGCAATTACAGAATAAATTATATGATTGCCGGTGAAAATTGTGTACTTAGCTGATGATGTTGATCAAAAACGGTACCGGAACATCAACCAAAGAGTATTGAAAATAGAGCGCGGACTCGGAACAAATTTCCAAAAATTCATGGAACCAACCAAAGGTACAACCGTAACGCCTTTGATGAGGCGTTACGAGTTTGAGGCGTTATGAAAAAAAATGTTGTGACCATTTTGATCTCAGCAATCCCTCTCGATTTCTTAAGTTGACAGTTCGTTTTGCTTCGAGGAAAAAAAAAACAACAACAACCCACAACCCTCGCTCGCAACGCCTGATAGGCGTCATCCATAAAGTATGTCACGCTCTAGGGGGAGAGGGGGGGTCTGACCAAGTGTGACATTGCGTGTTATAAGTATAGGAAAAGCGTGACAAAGGGGGGGAGGGGGGGTAAATTTTGGTTGATTTTAGCGTGACGTACTTTATGGATGAAGCCATAGACACGCACTGGATCGGTTTGTGACCGCCGTGACCGCAGTTCTGAATAAGAAAGCCTTACACAGACTTTAAGCGAAGCGTCGAATCGGCCGCTCAATCCGGCCTTTATGATGAATAGCTCGTTCGGTTCCAACGGTCCAACAAGCAGGTAAGCTCAACGTTTTGACGGACGCTGATAGAAAACAGCTTTTAATTAATTTAATTTTTTTACAGATCCTATGAACCTGACCTGACGGTTGTAACGACGGAACCACTCTACTTAGATCCATCAGCAAGCGAAAAAGTTCCCCCTGGCAGCACATACGCTGAATACTGATTATTCTTGTTTCTCAATTTATTCCAATAAATAAACGTAAGAAATATTCGTGTTTCCAAAAAACAAAATGAAAGAAAAAGAGGGGCTGTGAGTCGGCGTCGGAAGTCGGAGCCGGAGTCGGTGGAGTCGGGTTTTTTGGAGACCGGGAGTCGGAGTTCGGGATCGGAGTCGTCAAAACTCGAACAGCTGGAGTCGGAGTCGGAGCCGGAGTCGGCTAAATTTTATTAGCTGGAGTCGGAGTCGGAGTCGGAGCCGAAAATTTCTGATAACTCGGAGTTGGAGTCGGAGTCGGAGTTATCTTAAATTTAACAAATATTATGTTTTTTTTTTATTTTTAGTATTTGCAATAATATTGCTTTATTTTATTTAAACGTCTTATATTTTTAATTGTTTTTCAAGAGCATGCGTTGACATTTTTTCATATTTTAGAGTTTATTATTCATAAATGAAACCTGTAACTATCACTCTTTACATGTATGTAGTATCATCTAACTCAAACATGAAAACAATCTAGGTTTCTGTAGTAGAATATTTAATGATTCTCGACTGTTCTTTTGCTTACATTTAAGTACACCTTTCCACTTCTATTATGCCAAAAAAAATCTAGTTCACACACAGCCCTCTTTTAAGATAGCGAAAGTTTTGGGGATATATGTGAATCATTTTTATGAAAAAAGTTAGAGATAAAAAAACCATCCCAAATCAAAACACAACCATATTTCAGGAAATCGGACAAAATTCCTGACAGTATAACTCTTCCAAAAATAATCAACGATGTATAACATCTATTATTGGCATCACCAGTAATAAGAGTAAAACAAATAAAGTGTGCGCTTATAAAATTAGAAAACTGACAAAAAGTAATCAACAACCCGTTGCACACTACATTTGGGGAAAATTAATTCACTGAATATTTTATTAAACTTATCGATTGTCTTCATGTTTACTATTTTTCTATTAAAATCTGAGAATGTTGATTACTAGCAAAACTATTTTGATATTGTTGCATTAATCGTTGAAGAAGTCTAAAGATTTCGGATAGGATAGAATTTCACGTTTAAATAAAGTATAGGAAAATTCTAGGTTTTAATTTTTAATTCAACATGATTAAATAAAATAAAATCACATATTCTTCAACGGTAAGAAATTTCTCATACAGTTTTTCACGCATTTGATAGAATATTGCAACTCAATGTACTACAACATTTTTTCTCGGAAGCTTTACGGATTTTTTTAAATTTCCGTGGACTTTAAAAATATTTTAACTGTGGATTTTAGTTTTTTATCCAATTCAAAGTTTTTTATATATTTAGATGGAGTCGCGACCAACATAAAGCTTCGTTTAGGTGAAGAATTCAAGAAGTATCGCGCGCTCTTTATAAGTAAAGACATTTTGAAAATTAGAAAAAAAAATCCAGGTAAAATAATTTTAGGACACGAATATATGAACAAATAAAAACATTAAGGTTTACCCCGAAGATTTTTTAGAAGCATTAGATATAGGTCACTGTGCTAATGAAAATGCACCCTAAAAGTGAGCAAATTGAATTGATTGATTAATCGCATTCGGGCAGTTTCTTTTAAGTCATTCAAAAAAAATATCATTTAAAATTTGAGCTAATAATAAATTTACTGAAAATTTGAGATAAGAAAATAAATCAAAAAACTAACACATGTTCTTCTGACAAAGCCTTCAAAACTGGAGAATATAATTGATTTCAGTTTAATCACGATAAAAAAGTTAAACTGATTTTTTTCGTTTATTTTAAACTTAGAGAGTTTTTAAATAATCCTATTTATCAATGTTTTTGAAATAATAGTTAACTAACTTTTGAAACATTCAAAAATATGTGAAGTCGGAGTCGGAGTCGGAGCCAACCATTTGTTGAAAGCTGGAGTCGGAGTCGGAGTCGGAGTCGGCTAGAGTTGGTAGGCCGGAGTTGGAGTCGGAGTCGGAGTCGGTTGGAGCTGAAAGCCGGAGCCGGAGTCGGAGTCGGAGTCGGCTAATCTCAGAAAGCCGGAGTCGGAGTTGGAGTCGGAGTCGCTTGAAATATGACCCGACTCCGCAGCCCTGGAAAAAAGTGTTGCAAAACAATTGCAGCGGCGTCGTTGTGTTGGCGACGTTTCATCCCACTGGTAGGATGTTCAGCTCGGTTCTGCCCAGCAGCCCGGCCAGCTCCGGCGTGGTGCTGCCGTTAGTGGTGAGCTTCCGTCACCTGCTGAATATGCTTTGGCCGGATCATTGCAAGTGAACCGTTTCCCTAAATATATGAAGAAGAAGCACCGCTGTTGTACGTCGCGTCGGCGGTGGCGAGGATAGTCAGTCAGCAGCTGGATTATGCTGACCAAGATTCCATCCTGTTAAACGGCCTGAAAAGAATAAGTTAATCATATTCAACTTTGGATAAGCTTTTGCTTAAGCTAACCTGGGAAAACATGATTTTATCCTTGTCCATGGAGGATGACCCAGGTCGTGGGTGTTGCAACGCCGATAGGGGAAATTCTGTTGTGCACGTTAATCTAGTGCTGGACTTCCACTGCTCGAAGGACTATTAATCAAATTCAACTCGTTTAGTTTGACTTGGTGGTTCCTCCGGGACGGAAAAATCCAAAAGAATTGTTAAAAGTTGCGTCCTTCTGCCCGGGCCGGTGTCATCCCGTTGCTGCTGCAAAGTGCTCCGTGCGCTATGTCACGAGGTACTCAACGGCCCAGAAAAGATGCCGGAACGAGAACATTTTGTTTTGCCAAACTTATCCATTTTGGCAATTCAGTTTCAAAACAGGGAAAAATTTTGACAACTTGAAATGTCATCGAAACCGTAACGCCTCTCCACTGAACAATAATTGATAACCCCAAAATTAATTATCCAGACTGCTGCGACGTGTACCGCGTGTACCGCGTTACGGGGTCAAAAATGAATAGCCAGTGTACCCTCTCATTTCCCTTCTCTCTGCATCAACTCTCGCACACAACGCAATCAGCTGGACACAAATATGACAGTTGGAAGTTGAATACACTTTGATGAAAAACAGCTCATTGAAAAAATGGCGTGTATTCATTTCATGTGATACGTGAAGTTAGCCCTCTCCTGTAATGTTTGCTTGTTTATAACCGTTCACATTTAACGTGTAAATGTCATTCGAGTGAAATATTGCAGTAACAACACCGGAACAGTTTTCGCGGTTTTTGCAGAAAAAGATAGTTCTGAACTTCCGGATGGCCGCTCACCACTACCCGGACGTTTGCCGCTTCTGCGGAGAACACAACGACGTTATTGTTGACTTGATATCGTCGCAGCTGTGCGATAAATTGGTAAAATATTTTCCCCTGAAGGTAAGATTGTTTTGATGTGGCTATACTTTTCATAAGATCGTATGAGCGTATGAGATTTAATAATAGAATTTGTTTTCAGTTTGATTCCGCCGATTCCCTCCCAAAAGTGTCCTGCACGGACTGCGCCAGCATCATCCAGCAAACCGAGGGATTCATCCTAAAAGCACAGGAAACCGAAAGAAACCTGCTGGCAAAGACAGGTCGTCCTCAGCCCGCTAACAATGTCCTCTCTCCGTCGGAAATCCGCTCACTAGCGTCCAAAGCGTCTCAGCCTAAATCAGCCGATAAGCCCAGCTTGAGCGACGTCCTGCAGAAGCTCGGGTCCGGCTTGACGGTGAAAAAAGTTCAAACCGGTGACAGCAAGTCTACGGACCGGAATGCACACGTGTCGGGCGTGGAGCAGTTCCTGGCAATGAAGATGGAGGTGCTGGACGATGAGGTTGAGAACATTCCTACGGAAGACTTGATTCAGTACAACGACACCGATGACGAGGATGCGCAGCGTGAAGCACAGACCAGTTTCAACAACATAGTCTCGGTTAACGTGAAGGAGTCCCACTCAGACTCGGAAGAGTGGCACGAAAGTTACCTGGAGGAGGCGTTGAGCGAGGAAGGAGACGAAGATTATACGCCGACGCCGTTGTACAGTGGGAAGCGGAAGGTAAGGTGTTGGGATTGATTGGTTGAAGAATTTATGATAGTTTCCATTTATCTTTTGAACAGCCGAGAACAAGACGACATTTGCCAAAGCCTAAGTCGCGGCCACGCGCTCCGGCGGCGCAAAGTGTCGTCATTAACCTGAAGGATCCGTGCCACTTTGTGTGCGTAACGTGCAAGGGCAAGTTCAGCAGTTTTGAGGAATTGCAGGGTCATCTGGACCAGAGCGTGGCATGCAAAAAGGTCAACAGCACGTGCGAAGTTTGCGGCAAGGTTTGTGCGAACAGGAAGATGCTTTCCCAGCACAAGTTAACCCACAGCGAGCGGCCGCAGTACGTGTGCGACCAGTGTGGAAAGGTTTACTCGAACGTCTTCAACCTCGAAAACCACAAAAGTCAAGTCCACGGAGATGAAACTGACTTTGGATACGTGTACAAGTGCTGCGATCTAACGTTCAAAACGCGCCGCGAACTGAACGAGCACACCGCGACTCACACCAAGATACTGAACCTGCTTTGCGACGCTTGTGGCAAGTCCTTCACCTCCCAGAAGGCTCTAAAATCCCACGCTATGAGTCACACCAACATTCGACCCTTTTCTTGCGATATGTGCCAGAAAGCATTCCGCACGAAGCTTCTGCTGGTTCAGGTACATTTCAATTATTCAGAAACACTTTATTAAAACCAAGACCTACCTATAACTTGTAATTTACCCATTTCAGCATGCCCACGTGCACACCGGCGTGAAGGCGTTCAACTGCGACATTTGCGAAAAGGCGTTCGCCAAGAAGGAATCGCTACGGAAGCACTATAAAACGCACTCGACCGAGCCGGTGTGCTGGTCCTCGACGGGGGAAAAACTTTCGGTCAAACCTATACAATCGATGCAGCAACCCAAGCAAGAGGAGCTGCAGACGCCGCAGATTCCTGCCATGTTCAGCGGGATCAACATGAGTTTCTGAAAATAAATTTATTCAGATTTTTGGAGTCGGCTGGAATACATCAGAATTGTAATATGTGAACAAGCCTTCTAAACAATCAACTACCGGAAAATTCGCAGCTAACGCTCGGTAAGTGAAACGGACATTAATGCAACCGTTGGTCACAGTTCTTGAACGAATCATTACGGCTCGGTTCACGTGTACGTTACACTGCAAATACACAGCCAACACCGGCGCTGATTTGCTGCCATCGTGTTCGTGGTGTTTGCGAGAGTTCGAAGGCATGTGAGGAGCACAACGGAGTAGCATACGGGTACCAGCCGGAGAGGTTAGGAACACCAAATTTCGAGGTAGGCTCGTTTCTTTATCAGGGCATGTGTGAGTGCGCCCAGCACTAGTGCTTTGACAAGGTAAGTTCGTAAAAAATGGTTCTGATCCTGTTAGGCAACAACCTCAATCGACATAGTTTTTTTTCCTTTGATTCCCCTGTAAAATGATGAATTAATTTTAAGTTAACCCCTCACCCTAAACCTTAGCTGACTCCTCACCTTAAAAATGTTCTTCTTATCTAATTTTATTTTTTCTTCAACAGTGAGCGAGTTGTGGCGCTATAACCACGGCAAATAGTGTCCATGGCATTTGTGGAAATACAATGTCCCATCCCCGAGGGTCCCGGAGAACCAAAACTTCATAGCATGGTGACTTCCAACGAATTACTAATTAAACAAACAGGAATTTGAGCGGGAAATTCATCTGCTGAACATTCGTGTTAAAACTCAATCCACTTCAACGAATCATCTTTGCGGTAAACTTTACGCAGTTGGCCTGGCCGCTTTAGAGTTTGTTATGTTTCAAAGCAATATAATGCATTGGGGGACTGCAAGTGTTCATAATGACAAGAGGATGCTAGGCGTTATTCAACCTTAGGCATTTTCCAGGATGCCCTCGAAAGACTGGCTGCGCTAGGGTTAGATAAGATTAGATAAATGAAATCAGATTTTGGAATCGGCTGGAATACATCAGAATTGTGATACCGGCAAGCTTCCCTGCACCGTGCGGTACACGCGGTTCACTTGCACCTCGGGTTTGCTTTGCGCCTGCTTTGTTCGGTTTACACCCGTACCCGACTCACACGAACCGAGGGTATTTTGGTTCATCGTACCAGCGCACCACGACACTCTCGGTTCGCCGTGTCGGTTTTGTGTCTGGCACTCACCCATGGCATGAACCCGGTGTATGAGCCAAGGTGCTTCACTCGATACGAGCCGAGGTACGTGCCGTGGTACGCGCTGGCGGTACAAAACGAGTTCAATACCATGGCGCGTACAACGGCACGCTGGGTTCATGCCATGGGTGAGTGCCAGACACAAAACCGATGGGGCGAGCCGAGAGTGTCGTGGTGCGCTGGTACGATGTACCAAGATACCAATACACAAATGGGTTCAGGCACGTACCGAAGCTAGAAAACCAAACCCGCGGTGTGCGTTGGCACTGGCGCATGGGAAGCTTGCTACCGGAGAATTCGCAACTACTTGTGTTGATCGCGCTCAACGCCTGCTTGTTGCTAGGCGGTTCGAGCGGCAAACTTGTTGTTGTTGACGACGTCGATGACAGCTCTGCCGTTGCGCAGGGGCGTAGTCGTTCTCGTCGTACGGGTGGGGGCAAACACTATTCGGTCGTCCCGAACATTCTCCCCCCCGTTGAGTTCTCTCAACAGACGGAACTCGATCCTGGGTGATGTTCTTGCTGGACTGCGTACGCCGCGCTACTCCAGGGTTCCAGAGCCGTTGGATCGCACCTTCGTCAGGTGGCCTTTGTGCTTCGCGATCATCGGTTTGGTTTGGTTCGGCGGCGACGCATCGATTCTGGAGGGCACCGATCACGAGCAGTGCCATAGCTTCACGTCGATGTTGCGCTTCGATCTGGGAGATGCGGGAGACTCGCCTGGTGCGATTCTCTCTCTCGTTCGGGTTGAGATTGGTTGTAGTTGGAGCCGTCTTCCGATGGGCACGGCTTGTATCAGGTGGGCTGGCTGGGTGGTACAGCTTCGGCGCGGAATGTTGCTTGATCTCGGAACCGTCGTTCCTTTCTGGTTCTGCTTCTGGAACACGGTCCGGCAGGACGTAGATTGCCTTCGGGACAGGACCCGGCAGGGCTTGAGTTGCATCCGGATGATCTAGCGATGCGATTGCCTCCAGGGCAGGGCCTGGCAGAGCGATGAAATCCTCCGGAACACGGTCCGGCAGGTCGGAGATTGCCTTCGGGACAAGACCCGCCAGGGCTTGTGTTGCATCTGGAACAGAATCCAGCGATGCGCTTGCCTCCAGGACAGGGCTTGGCAGAGCGTTGACTTCCTCCGGAACACGGTCCGGCATGGTGGAGATTGCCTTCGGGACAGGACCCGGCAGGGCTTGAATTGCCTCCCGGACAAGGCTTGGCATAGCGTTGAGAGCCTCCGGAACATGGTCCGGCAGGTCGGAGATTGCCTTCGGGACAAGACCCGGCAGGGCTTGAGTTGAATCTGGAAAAGGATCCAGCGATGCGGGTGCCTCCAGGATAGACCCTGGCAGAGCAGTGAAATCCTCCAGAACACGGTCCGGCAGGGCGGAGGTTGCCTTCGGGACAAGACCCGGCAGGGCTTGATTTGCATCCGGAACAGGATCCAGCGATGCGGGTGCTTCTAGGACAGGACCTAGCAAAGCGGGTGTCGTCTCCGGAACAGAGTCCGGCCAGACGGGGGTGACTTCCGGTACTAGGACCGGCCAGCCGGTTGTTGTCTGCAGGGCAAGACCTGGCAGAGCGGGGGTCGTCTCCGGAACAGGGTCCGGCCAGACGGGGGTGGCTTCCGGTACTAGGACCGGCCAGCCGGTTGATGCCTCCAGGACAAGACCTGGGAGAGCGGGGATCGTCTCCGGAACAGGGTCCGGCCAGACGGGAGTGGCTTCCGGTACTAGGACCGGCCAGCCAGTTGTTGACTCCAGTACAAGACCTGGGAGAACGGGGTTCGTCTCCGGAACAGGGTCCGGCCAGACGGGAGTGGCTTCCGGAACTAGGTCCGGCCAGCCGGTTGGTGCTTGTCCGTCGCACCTGGCGTGTGCGGATTCTTCACTGTCACGTCGCGCACAAAACCACATTTCGTGTGTCACTTTTTCAGGCGGAAACTAGTGGCCACTCCTCTCGGTGGAATTGTTCATTTCAGAGCTTATTGTTCGATTCACTCGTGGTTGCATTGCGTCACTTGGTCGTGACGCACTCACACACACACACACGCGCGCGGTGATTTGGCACACGGCGTGCAAGTTTGAGCACGTCCGGTCGCGGGCAGCAGCAGAACACTCTTCAATCCGGGTCGGATTGGACCAATGTTTCTGCACCGGCCACGGTTGGCCAGTGTCTCGGAGTGGACTGTATTTAGGGGGGTCGGAAAGGGGTTCGAAGAAAAGACACTGGAAGGTTCTACTTTCACTTTCTCTATTTTCTCCTACATCACTTCCTTCTTCTTCTTCTTCCGCTCTTCCTTCCTTCACTTCTGCTGCTGCGCGTCGCGTCCGGCACGTCCGACGGTTGGATGACTTGTGTTGATCGCGCTCAACGCCTGCTTGTTGCTAGGCGGTTCGAGCAGGAGGGTGCTGTGTCCTATCCCTCGCCAGACCAGACCAAAATCCATGATAAAGCTGTCAGACCAAATCTGTCAGACCAAGACTGTCAGACCAAAGAATAAAAAGTAAACAATCTTGGTCTTTGACGTAGGTGCACAGAAATCAAGAAATGAAAATTTTAAAAAGAATTTTATAATTTTAATTCAACAACTGGTTTTGGACTGCAAAATTAAATATACGCTAGAAAATGATTAAATATTGCGGCGTCTTGTACACCGACAATTACATAAGCAGTTAAGAGCCTTATTCGTCCACCTTAATTTTTGATCACGTTTTCGGTTTACACCAGAACAATCTTGAAATTATTCATGCGGATTTGTGATTCCTCTCGTTCCATCATTCCCTTGGGTTCGAGCGGCAAACTTGTTGTTGTTGACGACGTCGATGACAGCTCTGCCGTTGCGCAGGGGCGTAGTCGTTCTCGTCGTACGGGTGGGGGCAAACACTATTCGGTCGTCCCGAACAAATCATTACTTGACAATCCTCAAAAAGGTTCCATCAAAATATCGTATTCAAGCACTGAATCGAAAATCATCAAGTTCGATATCCATATTGCTTAAACTCGACAAATGTCTCCTCATGGGAGCATCCTCGGAGGCTCGTTGCCATTCCGGGTAATGCCAGATTCCGTCGACTTGTTAATTTCCATGACCGTTACCGAAAACCATGAAGTTTGATACCCATATTGCCAAATTCGGGCAAACCAATTGTGTTATGTATGTACACTCTAAATCCGTTTCGGGTTAGAAGTTGACGAAAGAACGTTTGCCATAGTTTTGCTGGGTCATTGAAAAAAGAACCTTATCACAGCAACCTCTGCCCCGTGAGCAAACAACTGACGTTCCCACACCAAATCAGATTAAACTTTTTTCAACTTCCAACTTTTTCTCTTCAAAATTATGACCCGTGAAATTCCGAAAATCGCCGGGGCCATTGCGTTGCCTCTGGTTGGCGGGCTGGCGAACGCGTACCTCACGCTGCCGGAGTTGCTACGGGGCCACCAGCGGTTGAATTTTCTCCCGGTCGTACCCCCGAAATGGATGTTCCCACCCGTCTGGACCGGCGTGAACGCCGCCATGGGTTACGCGTCCTATCTGGTGTGGAAGGATGGCGGAGGCATCACCGGAACCGCCAAACTACCCCTGATGTTGTACGGAACCCAGCTGGCGTTGAATTGGACTTGGTCGCCGATCTTCTTCAAGTTGCGCTGTTTTAAATGGGTACGAATCTTTTGAGTGAATTTCAAAGATTTCCTTTCTTAAGCAAATCATTCCCTTCTTAGAGCTTCTTGGAATCTCTTGTCCGTGCCGGGGCGGTCGCGGCCACCGGGCTGGCGTTTTTCAATGTGAACAAACTGGCCGGTTATCTGGTCGTTCCGTACTTTGTGTGGTGCACGTGTACTTCGCTGCTGAACTTTGAGTTCTACATTCGCAATCCAGGCGAAGGCGCAACCGTTGAAGAGGAGAGCTCTTAAAATTGGTTCAAGTTTTCATGAACAAGAAACTGCTGAGTTGTTGATTGTATATTGTTTTATATAAATATTTTTCTCATTAATAATTTTGTTTATTTTGAATCATACCTATCCTCTGAGTCGGAAGATACGGCCATGACGACTTTCGACCCAACGCTGGACTAATTTAAGATTTCCAGGATACTCGATCTCGTGCTGTCCGACTCCAGTCACCGACTGTACAGAGCCAACGCGTACGCTGCCTTCCCCGAAGGCTTTCCCGCAGTCTTGGTTAGGCGGCATACTCAAGTATACACCAACTCAGAAAAACAAAAGAAGTAATTCAGTAATATACCGGCATCAGATCAACTATGGATCACCGTTTTCAATTAGATCAAACACTTATATATTCGATCTCATTGGGTTTTTTAGCCAAATTTTCTATAGTTTTTTGCATTTGAAGAACCTTCTGTTACCAAGCGGTTATTGCAAGGAACACCAAATCTCTATGAACCAGTTATTCACACAAGTTGTAAAATTGTTATTTCGATAAATAAAATGAACTGAATTGAAACACTTATATATGAGAAATTCTCATAATAACATTTTATGTTTGACTGGTTTAGGATTTCCCACCTAATTTTCCGATTAAATATTGATTTTGTATAGCTTATGACAGAAACAAGCTCATTTCCTATTTTTTTCAGAAGCATTAATCTAACATCAAAGCGCTGATGGGATCGATGGAAATGCCTGACCTACCTGTTGCAATGTATACGGTTTTTTCTCCTCTGTAGAATCAGAAATGTGTTGTTGCTCGAACATCTCGTGCTCAAACTCGATCTATAACAACGAATCATCTTTGCTTTCTGAAGATTGGTTGCGCTATGGTTTTGCCAACCAATCAAGTTTTACCTATTTTCTCCCAAACCGATTAGACTTGAGTAACTCAGTATTAATTTGATGAAAATGTTTTATTTACCATAGTTTAAAAAAGTTTTTAAAAAATAGAGAAAATGATATTAATTTTTTTTTGTCTTCGCAATTTTCAATTTTTTTATTCATTGAATATTAGATTTTGGTTTCTATGAATACAATTGTTTATTACTTTTAAAGAATAATACGTTTCAATGCATTTATTGTAGATGTATCATACAATTATAACTTAACAGAACTCTAATAAATGGATGTGTTTATAGAAAAGTAGGTTCTTTAGGCGCGCTCGAAATCTAAAGAGTTGAAATTTTCAGCTACCTTCCGTGATCGCTTCTATGATGGCAGTTTGCTCGGGATTGTGCTTGTAAATCACAAAGTTCAGCAACGAGGCATACGAACACCACACAAAGTACGGAATGAAGACGTATCCGGCAATCTTGTTAACTTTGGAAAACGCAAATCCGGTGGCGGCAACCGCACCGGCCAGGGCAAGAGATTCCACGAAACTCTGCAAAACCAATTATTTGAATAACCAAAAAAAAACTTAGAAAATGATTTTAATTAATCATACCCATTTGAGCTCGTGCAGCTTGAAGAAGATCGGCGTCCAAGCCCAGTTCAGGGCCAGCTGAACTCCGTAAAGGATCAGTGGTCCTCTGGCCTTTCCGTTGAACCCTCCACCGTCTCTCCACACCAGATAGGAAGCGTAACCCATGCCGATGTACAGTGATGTCCACACTGGAGCAAACACCCAGTTCGGAGGTCGAAACGAGGGCAAGTTCAAACCCTGGTACCAGCCAGCAATCTCCGGCCTGGTCAGATATCCGTTGATCCATCCGCCAACCAAAGGCAGCGCGATGGCCAGGATGATTTTTGGAATCTCACTTCTCATCATTTCACGGGACTTTACCGCGGACAGCAAACTACGACACTGAACTAATCTTAAAGAGATTAGTTTTAAGTTTTGAAGCTGGGCCAACCAAAAAACGCCAGAAACATCTATCTCTACGAATACAAACAGGCATGTTGAAACTAGGGTGAAGCAAATTTGACGATGAACTTTTTGGGAAAAGCATCTAAGCTCGGTGGAATTTTGGCCCAGAACAAATTAGAGATCGAGCTATTGACTTCCCAAAAAAGTCAAATTTGTATCACCCTATTGAATGTAATAAAATGATCACACAAAATACAGTCTTCTTTAGTGCGCAAACACGAGGACAAAACGAGAATGAATAGAGTGGAAAGGGCGAATGAACCTAAATGAATCGAATTGTGTTCACCCATTTATCGGCCGGTATGTTTACAATGACATAAAAAGCCGGGTGTTAAAACCTTTTTTTTTTTTTTTCATAAAATTATTTTTATTAGGTCCTTTTCGGTACTGGGACCTGGTTAGGACCGAGTCGGCTTTTGTAATTACAAAAAACTTAATAATTACAGAGGATCTTGTGTGTAAATGTTAGTGGGAGGGGAGCCGATTACCCGCGGCCTACTCGGGGTTAGTAGGGAAGGGATTGATGTTAAAGACAAGGCGTGGGAAGGGAAGGGGGATTGTGTAGGGGTCTTGGTTGGCTCTTCTGGCCTTTGCGTTTTGTCCTCAGCCGCAACTCGGGTGTTAAAACCTTGACAGAACCAATTTTAGATGTCAGTGTTTGGATAACAACCGTGCCATCATTGAAATTTTGTTCTTAGATTCCCATAATTTTAGTTTTACACTTTCAATCTTAAAAAGATGATTTGATATAAATCACATGTTTGCTAATATCACCCAAATCTCTGTCTTGTCAACCTGTTATTATCTAAAAAACTGCTCAAAACTGGTTTCAACAAGCCCACGAAACATCTGATTGAGTTTTGTTTTTCCTGCATTGTCATCGCAAACATGCCGGGACTAACATTTGATTCATCCACCATCACACCGCCCATTTGCGCTCACTCGCTCTTTCCACTGTATTCAGTCTCGTCGGCGTGCCCTCTCGTGCGTATCGCGCTGAGGAAAAAGTGATAAAAATTGTGTAATTATATTATTGTATACGAGCCGTGTGGTCGCATAAAGGTCTCATTTGCGGTCTCTTCAACAAGCTGATTATTTCACTGACGTATACTTCTTTTCCGCCAGGATCTACCAGGATCTGTGGCGCCGTGATTTAAGATAAATTTTAGTATCTTTCAAACTAAGTAAACCATAACTATAATTTTTGACATACACAATGAGTATTATCTACAAAAGGATTTACATACAACTAAATTTGACTATTTTTATAATCAAATCTGGAGCAACATTTGAAAAGGGCGCATAAGCATTTTGACAGCTAGAACTATTTTGCAAATTCAGAGCCAACGGGTAACTATTTAACAAATCCCCCACCGTTAGAAAGTTGCTGGGAAGGCCAGCTATTGTTTAACACATCGAATTTTGTGAAAAGGTTACCTGTTGGCTCGGAATTTACACAATAGTTCTAGCTGTCAAAATGCTTATCCGCCCTTTTCTCGTGTTGCTCCAGAAATTATGTCAATATTAAAACCAGCAATGTAACACTTTTGAAAGAGTATTCTAAAATTCAGAATTCATGATCATATTTCATAATGTTTCACAAAATTACACAAAAAGCAGGAAAGATTAAAGGTATTTCTCCTAAAAATGCTCTCCTTTTGTCAATATTCTCATTCCCATGGCTTGCATAGACAGTTTTCTTTGCGAAACAGAGCTTTGAAGATAGTTTGACATCCATCCTTTTGTTTGTTGGACGTTGTCAAGACTCTATCCCTAGGAATCAGAAAAAAATGAATCGATTCTTCATTTAGCATCGTTCTGTAAACTGATACGGTTCTTCCTCGATGATCCCACCGATATAAACAACTAAAAAGATTATCTCCTTTAAAGTAATTTCAATATTGGACTAACAGAAAATATTGTTATAGCAGTCAAAAAGAATTCCAAATGGTAGATAGGTCACCTTTGCGAACACCAGCCCAAGTTAATACCTGCTTGTGTGTTGGTAAACAGATAGATGTTTCTAGCATTTTTTGGCTGGGCTGGCCGGTCACACAAACTCGGGACTTATCGCAGTTGCTTGGTGCAGTGACGGGAGATTTGACGTCCGCCGAATTTAATTAAACAAAATATTCTGTACATTCCGGGACAGCAGCAATAATGAGTGGTGAAATTCCGAAAATCGTCGGAGCCATCGCGCTGCCCCAGTTTGGTGGATGGGTCAACGGGTACCTGACCAGACAGGAAATTAAGGGCTGGTACCAGGGGCTTAACTTTCCCTCGTTCCGACCTCCAAACTGGGTTTTTGGACCCGTGTGGACCTCTCTCTATGCAGGAATGGGATACGCTTCCTATCTGGTGTGGAGAGACGGTGGAGGATTCAACGGAATCGCCCGAGGACCATTGATCCTGTACGGAGCTCAGCTGGCGCTGAATTGGGCCTGGACACCAATCTTCTTCAAGCGCCATGAGCTGAAATGGGTATGACTCATATGATTTAATTACCAAAGATTAGTGGAAAATGTTATCTTCCTCCTTGCAGAGTTTCGTGGAACTGCTGGCGCTGACCGGATCGGTCGCTGCCACAGGATTTGCATTTTTCAACGTGAACAAGCTTGCCGGATACCTGTTCATTCCATACTTTGCGTGGTGCTCGTTTGCGGCTCTGTTGAATTACGAAATTTACAAGCGCAATCCCAAGCAAACCGCAACCATTGAGGAGATCACCGAGGGCAAGCAGAAATTGTAAAAATTATCAATTATGCAACCGGCATTTTGCTGATCAAAGGCTCTTTTAGTTAGTATTGTATTTGATATAACGCAGTTGTGTAGAATATATTTTTATATAATATATGTATCTGACTTATTGAATCAATTGTCTATCAGCATTTCATTGGGCTATCATGACGCACGTCTGAATAAATTAATTTAGGTAAGATAGCTTTCATATCTGAACAAATTTGCTAAAGGAGCGTTCATTTACTAAGTAACGAAAATAAACGGATTTACCAAATTTCCATACAAACATACAAAAAAGTAAAAATCAAAACATAACAACAATAAAACATATCAAATTTCAAGTATTTCAGATGATTGCACATCTGCAAACAATATTTATAAGGGGGTCACATAAATTACACCAACAATAACGATTATTCTTGCAAAATAACCTTCAACCACCATTTCAAACGCACTTTTAACTGTTTCTTTACATAAGTAAAAAATCAAAACAACACAACAGTTCTCCCAACACAAACTTAACAACGAAAATCAGCAGCCGCCGATTAAATAACAACACACTAGTTGAAAACTGACTGAAATGTCAAATTCGAAATAAATTCCTTCAGATGCAAACCGCCACGACAATCAGCCATTGGCTCGCCGCGGCGATTGAGGGGCGAACAATATTGAAACATTTCAGCGATCAGTTTGAACCGCCCAGGCGATGCGCCCATGGCACGCCAAGGCGGATAGAGGGCGGACAAAATTGAAAAATTTCAAATGTCAAATTTCAACCGCCCAGGCGGTCCGCCAGGGCGGACCACACGATCAGTAACGTCTGCCGATGCGTAACGTCCGCCCTGAGTTAATGTGGGTTTCTGTACGGTCCTGTGTTAGAATGTTTTGCTAGGGGAATTTGAAAATTTCAAATTTCAGACTAGGGACTCGTTATCGGCCTGTAGTGGAGGAATTTGGATGCTTCAAATTGCAAGAGGTGGGTTTTTTGTCCTCTATCTGACCACCATAAAATTTCCTTCTGAGGGTTAAACCGGTTCCGGGACAATCCGGATTGTTTAACGTATTTGTTCCGAAACAGTATTTTTGGTCGAAAAATGTCAATAAAAAACATGAAATCAATGTACTTTTTGAACAAATATTGTTGAAACTTGTCAATAGAAACTCTTACAGCATAGGATAGCAATTTTATAAAAAAGAGGTTGTTTAGATACTAATGTTTTGATAAGTTTAACCTAAAAAACTTATTTAGCCAATTTTTAATATAAACTTACTAAATAAAGTTATCAGAAGTTCAAAGTTGCCACAAACTGGCTAGAGGTACTTGTATTTGACAAAGATACTTTCAGAAAAAAACACATAAAATCTAGTACTTTGTTCAGAAACTCATTGAAAATAACACCAAGTCTGTTTATCCCATCGTTGAACTTCTACGCATATTTGTCTCACCAAGTATTTTCTATCACGAAATCATTACTTTTACGACGCATTGTACCTTGTTAACCTGTTGTATAGCAAGAGGATTACAAATAAGGATGATGAAATTTTAACCGGTGTGATTAGGAACATATAGGGCGAATAGGGACCCAGAAATCGTTTAAAAAATTTCAATCGCGTTTTTCTCAGTTGGCCTTTTTTGAACATGGGACAATTATGCGTAGAACGGCAGTAAAATGCTTATAACTTTTGATAGGGCTGTCAGACTTTCAATCTTTTGGACTCTTTGGAAAGATCTCTTGATTACCCATTTAACGACAGGTCGCACGGTAGATCCGGGCAACGTTTTCATCAAAATATGTGAGATCCGGCCTCTAAAAATTGTATAAATAACACTTAAGTGGTTATAACTTTTGATATAAAGATCTTTAACGTTTTGGGCCTGTTGGAAAGGTCTTTTAAATACCTTTCTAAAAATGTATAGCATGACGGGGTTTCTTACAATCTTCCAAAGTTTAGCTAAAATCGTTTTTTAAGCATAACTTTTTAAGTACTTTTCTAAACTTCATAATATTAACTATGGTCTTGTGAGACCCTTTTTTTCGTTTTCTTGTAAGACCCTAAGATGGATCGAACGAGACCAAAACGGTCCAAATCGGTTTGGCCAGTCCGGAGATAATCGTGTGCATATTTTTCGGTGCACGGACTTACAGACATACACACGCACAGACATTTCGTCGCTAACATTTCAATAAGCGCTATGTCTCACGCAAAGCCTATGTTTATGACGCTTTTTGAAATGTTACCGTCGATTTGTTCAGATTTTGATTCTAGGTCGATATTTATACGTGAAGGTGGGTCTACGAGGTTGAATTAAGAAGTTCATTTTTCGAGTGATTGTATAGCCTTTCCTCATTGAGGTGAGGAAGGCAAAAAGCAGCATTTTTAGCAAATCTGGAGTTTTTTTTAAAAAAGGTCTAATAAACCAAATTTGCAGTTTTTGCTTTTTGGGTGTTTTTTAATACCCCTGACTCAAGGCGGTTTCAAAAACACTCAAAAAGCAAAAACTGGAAAATTGGTTTATAGGCAATCAAACGTTAAAATTACCCCCCACTAGGGCGCTGAAACTTGGGGTGATGTTTTCATTATAACCTACATCGAGTGAATTGGTTTGAAATTTGAAATTTTTTTATTGCGGGCGCTCTAAAATTCTTTGTGTAAGTATGGGTATTCGGCGCCGTCGTTCCGTGCCATACTTTCATACACTTAGGAGCCCAGGGCGGCGAAGTCCTTGTAGATAAAAAGGAAGACACTAGTGGTTGGTACTAGCAATGGTGGCCGACAGCTATAAAGTCAACTTCGTTTATTTCATCATAAAATCGACATTAATAGCAAATTTTACCATTTTTAGGTAAGAAATAAATAGCTTAATTGATATAAACGAAAATATTTTTGTGATGGCCGATTTAACCTGTTCATTATCTGATTCAAAATAAGGGAATGTTTTAATCAACCAAAACCTAACTAATCGATTGTGAATGTAGATTATTCAAGTGGACAAATATTTTTTCAAGTCACTTCTACCATAAAAACAAAGCTCTGCTTGAAAAATGATAATTGGAATGATTTTCAAAATTAGCAATCTAACCTCATTCTCGCGTTTTCAATCCGGATCTCAGAATTTTCAATGAAAAAGGCAGCTTAGCAAAAAAATTAAATAGTCAGTCGATAGAACTTTTTATTTCTTACCTCTTGTTAACTTTATTTTATTCAAAAAGATCAATTTTCTTTTTAAAAACCTTCAAATAGTTTTCACTCCCCTTTGCACTTGTCGCGCAAAAACGTAAATGTAACCTTGCACCAAAGTTCTTCTACTCAAATGTTGGTGGCGAATCGAGTTTTTAGCTTTGGTTTTAGGGGCCTATAGAGTTATCTACGTGCGCATGTATTGCGTGTACGTACACGAAAAAGATTGAGGTTAAATTTTGTCCGGCCAGCAAAATCAAATGGTGCGCTAGTGTGTGTACGCGAAACGTCATAAAGCTCTATTGGACCTTTTAAAAAAAACTCCAGAAATGATTACCATATGCAACGTTGCCAGATTATTTTATGGGAAATCTGTATTTTCTTAAAAATAAATCTGTATTTTATCTGTATCATGTCAAATTCGAAGCCATAGAAGATTTTTTAGACTTTTCACAACAGATTTAAGCTTTTTAATCATATTAAAGCATAATTCAATTACTAAATTATTGAAATTTTCAAAATAAATCATTTTTAAAAAATCTGTATATACAGATTTTTGTGATTTTTGGGATCAAAAAATCTGTATAATACAGATTTATCTGTATATCTGGCATGGCTGACCATATGGTCGGGCTTTCAGGGTAGAAATCAAAATTGAGTAAAACACTTAGCTGAAGATCAGCGGTATTAGGGAGCGTTCTTTTATTACGTAACGCAGTAGGGGGGGGGGGGGGGTCGGAGGCCGTGTTACGCTCCATACAATTTTTTAAAATTTGTATGGAAATTTTGTTACGAGGGGGGGGGGAGGGGGTCTAAAAGTCCGATTTTTCGCGTTACGTAATAAAAGAACGCTCCCTTATGAGTAGATTTCTCGAGTTTTTTTTGATTAGGTCCTATAAACATATGAAAGACAATAGTTTATCGGTCCTTTTCAAAAAAAAACTCTGGATTTGATTACCCGTGCAAGGGAGCGTTCTTTTATTACGTAACGCGAAAAATCGGACTTTTAGACCCCCCCCCCCCCTCGTAACAAAATTTCCATACAAATTTTAAAAATTTTGTATGGAGCGTAACACGGCCTCCAACCCCCCCTCCCCCCCTACTGCGTTACGTAATAAAAGAACGCTCCCCAACACAAAGGTTTGTTATCGGAGAAACGTCAAAATCAGGTGCAGCAGCAATTTTTCTTTCTCCCCAAAACAACTGCGCATCAGACAGGAAGTGACTGCTCCGAAGTAAAGAACGTTCTTGTGTGTTATTGCGAAATTCGTGCAAGTTGCAAAACAAAAACAAATGGCTTCGCTGCGTGGAACGGTTCCGGTTCTCCTAAAACTCCGCCGCGTCCAGAGCGTCCCCGGGATGCTCTACCACGCGAACGTGCTGGACCACTACGAAAACCCGCGCAATGTTGGCTCGATGGACAAGAAGGACAAAACGGTCGGAACCGGCCTAGTTGGTGCTCCGGCTTGCGGTGACGTCATGAAGCTGCAGATCAAGGTCGACGAGAACGGCAAAATCATCGACGCCAAGTTCAAAACGTTCGGCTGCGGATCGGCCATCGCGTCCAGCTCGCTGGCCACCGAATGGGTCAAAGGAAAGACCCTGGACGAGGCCAAAAAGCTCAAGAATACGGACATTGCGAAGGAGCTGTCGTTGCCGCCGGTCAAGCTGCACTGCTCGATGCTGGCCGAGGATGCCATCAAGGCGGCCCTCGAGGATTACAAGAAGAAGCAGGACAAGTAGGAAGGGAGCGCAAAGAGTCTAGTGATTAGGTACATTACATTGTAATTAGAGTGAGTGTGGTTGATTATGCAAGATGGTGTTATTAAACTTGATATCGGTTTGAGAGAGAAAAATAAAGAGTTGCTTAGAGGAAAACTAAGATTTTCAATTGCCTAGTCATTTAGTGGACAGCATTATTTCCGCACGTATTCGAAATCAGCGTAGTACTTTTTGATATTGTTTTGTAGAGGGATCTTATCTATTCAAAGGAAAATGTAATAAAATGCACGCAAACAGCAATTTTAAACTCATTTCAAGCAAAACAATATAAATGGGCTAAAACCGAAGACCCATTTACATTGTATTGCTTGAGATGTATTCCAAGCACCTTCTAGCAAATTTTCGCAATTTCGGCGTTGCAAAAACTATTTTTCATGTTAGTGACATATTTGTACTAGTGTTGACTTCAACGTTATATTTCTTTCTAACTAACTTATGCATCCACTTTAAGTGAATGTTTTAATAATATTTAGCATGTTTGAACTTTTATATTGATTTTTTGATGAAATACCATTGTACAATCCCGCAAAATGATTTTTTTTCGGGAAAAAATAATTTCCGTAAATGCATAGATATTTTGAAAACTAATGATTACAAAACAACTGTTTTTAAAGCACTTAAAATCGAATGTTCAACGTCGTTAAAATCATAAACATAAACTTCAAAAAATATTTGCAATGGCAAAATAGTAGTTTATGCAACAAGTTGCAAAAAGATGATTTTTCCAGCACGAGTCGTACATTTATCCAACGAGGTCCACCGAGTTGGATAAATACGACGAGTGCTGAAAAAATCAAGTTTTGCAACGAGTTTCATACAACATTTTTTGCAATTCCGAAAAACACCCATTGAGTGAAATTTTAAGTCAAATTTTCATGTATTTTGTCAATAAATCGTGTAAATCAAAAAAATGTTGAAAAGTGTTACTTTTCGAAACAAGTGCTGAAAAGTTTAACTTTTCAGCACCCATTTCAGTGCTGAAAAGTAGAACTTTTCAGCATTTATTTTGAAAAGTGTTGCTATTCGATTCTGTTTTTTTGGTACAGAAAAGTAGGCTATTTTGTCGTTCAAGAATGACAGGAAAAGTAAGTAGTTTCACGACGGAATTGCAAAAAAGATATTGTTTTACAAATATTGCAGCCGGTGTTATGAATGAGTGATAGAAAAAAACTATCATTTGGTGATTCCTATACATCATTGTCATTATACGACCGCCGCTAGCATGTGAGTTCTCCTCTTTTAACTCGTTCTTGCAAGGGCATTCTCTTTCTATCACCCCTTCTCTTTTTCTCGCTCACACACACTCGTCGAAGATTATTTTGTTTTCTCAGAAAACTGCTATGAAAGAATGCGAGAGGGGGATTTGGAACCGACCACACTTTACGTCCCGTTAAACTGCGTTGGAAATTGTTGTTTTCTGACGGCTTTTGTGGCTATGCTTTGTTGAAAAGGAATAATTGTGAATCCGGGAATGAGAGAGAAACAGAAAATGTCACAAGGAAGTGTTTTAACACGAGAACGAGACAGGCTTTTGCTGAGAATTTCGCGACTGAAAAAGGGCAGCGAAAGTTGGGAGATGCGTTTTTGACCATGATAATTGTACACCCAACCCCCGGACGTTGGTCACTTTTTCGTTTGACACTTTTTGCCTTCCTCACCTTACTGAGGAAAGGCTATAAAATCACTCGGAAAATGAACATTTTAATTAGGCTTCTTAGACCTACCTTTATTTGTACATATCGACTCAGAATCGCCAGCTGAGCAAATGTCTGTGTGTTTGGCTGTATGTAGACATGTGTACCAAATCAATGTCACTGGAATATCTCGTCACAAGCTCAACCGATTTTGGTCGGAATGGTTTTAATCGATCCGTCTTAACGTCCCCTAAGTTGCTATTTAAATTCATGCAGTTTTATCATGTATTTAAAAAGTTATGTTAAAAAAAACTGTTTCATATTAAATTAAAATTATGGTAAAAAGGGTGGTTTTTTCATGAAACCCTCACATGTTATATATTTTTAGAAAGCATATGAGAAGACCTTTTAGGTGGAGTAAGAATTTTCAAGATCTGACTTACCTATCTTAAATTACAAGCAGTTTAAAAAATGGTTTGAATTCACATAACCTCAACTGGTCGGGTTTGATCGCCACGAAAAAGCCGTGTAGAGGGATGCCATTTTCCTCAAAGGCCGTGTCTGTATAATCTTGACAAAAAGTCTGTAGGTTTTTTTACTCATCACTTATTTTTATTATGACCTCTTAGGTGCTGCGAACGCTAGGGGAGATCCATAAACATGTGGACACTATAGGGGGGTTGGAATCACTATAAATGAGAGGAAGGCACCAACCACCTAAAGGTGGATTAAGTAACGTTTTTAGCTTGTCCCCGTTGGATGGTCAAAGTCAAACTAAAAAGTGACGAATTGTCACTTTTTACACGGCGCTCACGCACACTATCAAAAGAAACGTTTGGTAGTGTGTGTGTGTGAACTCCGTGTAAAAGGGGTGTCAAACTAAAAAGTGACCCCGTTCGTTTGACAACAGTTGGTGTCAAACCATCGGGGTTTGAGTGTAGTAGGTAGCTAGGAACTGAAAGTTTGATCACGGACGTAGTTTGATATTTGTGCAACATTTATTCTTAGTCACGAAATATTCTGTAGAGACAAGTCATTCGGCAGGTTTTAGAAGCATGGAAAATACATCAACCAATCTTTTCTCGTATTTTTTGAAACTAATCTATATTTACATGAAGCGCTTACCACATGGCCCTCTGCACGCCGGACAGCTTGTTATAGTCGGCAAATTGTCGCCAAACGATTCGGCTGACGCGCCACCGGTGCACGATACCGCGGGAACGCGAAGTAACGGCACACCGCTCCCGGACCCGCACCAGCGAGGTATCCCGCGGAAAGGCGTGTATCTCGGCACTGGCCACCTCACGCAGCTCCACCGGCAGGATGTTGTTCTTGCGGAGCGAATTTACCCGCAGCCGGTCTTTGGCGGATTCAACCACGCACTTGCGGCGTTTTGCGTCCTTTAGCATCCGCCAGTCGGTCCACTTGGTGCGAACCTGCTGGAACTGTACGGAAACAAGAGCATTTGTGAACGAGCTTTTTACTTTTGTTTGCTCCACTCGGTGATTCTTACCCCAAACCCGGCCAAATTGGAGTTGGAAACGATCAACCTGGACAGCAAACTTGGAACCGACATCGTGCACTGAAGAGGAAAGCAAAAACAACCCGTCCACTGTTGATTATGTAAAATTACAGTTCTGATGTTTACATAATTTTACACTATTGCGAAGAATAACTAAAATTAGCTCGAAACTTACACGTTTGGCTTGTAATGCTTTAATTCAATAGAAGTTTATGTATTACTGCGGGCGTTAATATATAATTAGAGTTAACGCGCGGTGATACGACCGCAAGATAATAGTCGCATGACAGCCGCATGACAACCGCAGAACACATTTTTGGCTGTTGTCAATGGTTGCCTTGAGTTTTCAGCTGACTTTTTGGAAAATATTCAAAACAAACCAAGTTGACAACCAAATCAACGTAGAATTTCAGTTCAACTTGCTGATTTTTATACTGCGGCAGTTAGGCGGCAATTAGGTCTATTCCCGTACCTGCAGAATTGCAGAATTTCTGCAGCTTCTGCAGAATTCTGCAGCCAGCATAAGTCACTTATCAGCTAGCTCCCAGTCACGGCGTTCTTGCAGGATTCTAGCAGAGTTCTAACAGAGCTTGATATTCTTACAGAATTCTAGCAAAAATGTTCCACCGTTCTAGCAGGATTCTGACAGAACCAGCTCTGCTAGAATATTTCGTGACTGGGCTCTCTTTATCTCTCTCTTTTGCAGAAGTTCTGCAAAACTTTTGCCTGGGTAGCGCGTTCCAGTACTTTTTCTGCAATATTGTACACAGTTGAGTGGATTTACTCAAATTGGATATTAAAGTTTTTTAATTATTTTAAGTAACTAGAAATTAATTATGCTTAGGTAAGGTAGAAATTATATATTAGAAACAACTCAAAACTTGTACAACAGGTAAACAATTTTACAAATGAGGGTGGCAGGTACGTTTAATAAATATGATTTAGAAAAAGACAAACAAAGGTTTAATATAGAAGGGACCATAAATACATGTTTTAATAGCAGAATGTTTGAAAGATTATTCAGGATAACATAAATAAATTATGACTGGATGTTACATGAGAGAACAACGGTGTCGCAGCGAAATTGGCAAATGAAAAAAATTTAATCACAAACTCAAAAACACATAAATTAAAAAAATCTGGAAATATAGAAATCAATAATTAAAAATATAAAAAACTAATATATTCAAATTAAGAAACTTTAAAAAACACAAATCAGATATTTGAGAATTTTAAAAATGCAAATAATTATATCAGAAAAAAAAATAAAACACAAACTCAAAATTTAAAAATTCAAATTATTAAAAACTAAATATTTCAAAATGTTTAAATTTCAAAAAAATCTTAATTTCAATATTTTAAAATAAATAGAATAAAGGTCGAAAAAAAATCGAAATAAAAAACAAAAGTTTGAATATTTATGAGTGCAGAACACCAAAAATTCAAAAGCTATAGTTAAAAATAATAAGATAGAAAATTAAAGAAAAAAATAAGTGAAATTAAAAAATTCTGTCAGTTAAAAATTTTAAAACAAAATTATAAATAAAATAGAAACAGTCAAAATTTCCAATCTCTAAATCGTCTAAATTTGTGTTTCTAACCTAAAATATGACTCCAAAAAATGTGTATTTTTATGATTCAAGATGGCGAAGCAATTAAGAATTTAATAATTTAGTAATTTAGGAATTAAAGATTTAAAAAATTGAAGAATTTCAGATTTTCAGAATTTCAGAATTTTAATTTCGACAAAATTACATAATTTTTTTGGTTCATATATACAAATTGGTAGCGCCGTTAAAGGTACAATTTATGATTTGTCAAGTAAATTTACCTATTATTTTAACACATATATTGAGTATCTTCAAAATCAATTTATGATCAAAAATAATTCCTAAACAAATATTTATTTGAAATTATTAAACTCAAAATAAATGTGTATTTTAAAACTTATTAAAAACTATTTGTTTTTAAAGTACATTTTTTGTTGGGGTACTAGCCGCACAGAGAACAGATGTACATCTAGGCTCGAACTTGTGTGTAAGCACTGCAGCACTAACAAAATGTGTTGCATACAATCTTGCATCAAAGAAATTAGGGTGTAAAGGATACACTTGGCGGCGCCACCGTCGCAGCTGAGATTACTTGACTTAACAATGAAGCTGGCTCAATAATTTCCTCAGAAAAATAATATTTTCGTCGTTTATAAACTAAATTCACTTCAGTACAATTTCAATTGACTGCAAATAATGAAAAATGCATTAACATTAAAAAAACATAACAGAAAACTTATTTAAAAAATATTTTTTTGAGCGATAGCTTTAAATAGTACCTTTCCACATGTTATCTCTGATTTCGTTTTGTTTACCTTCACAGCTGATTTTGTTATTTTCTATCGCGCGTAAAATCGTACCCCTACGATGAAGGACAGTCAGACATTGGTCTGATGTCGTTCGTTCGGAATGTTTTGTGCAGTGAATGGATGGTCCAACGTTCTGCTTCTGTAGGTCATCGTGATTTTTGAAGTGGCGCTATCTAGGCGGATGATGCACACCCTAGCTCTTTTCAACGTATCTTGGTTTGAATTTTTACACACGTTTTTCGGTGCTTTTTGTTCAGTGATGTACATCTGTTCTCTGTGCTAGCCGTGCTGTAACACTAGGGCTTAAGTTTTAACAGGTAAAAATATTAACACTAAAATTTATCATTTACATGAATGAACTAAGCCTGAAATCGTTAACATAAAAAAAATCGTTCTCAATAAAACCAGACAAAAAAACAACAACCCCAAAATCATTTATTATTACAAATAATAATAAAATGCTTGATTTCACCCAACTTGCAAATTTTACGTAAGCGTGTACTCAACATCCATCACATCAAATTGCAGTAACTTTTCAACAAGAAAGAGAAGAGAGAGCTTGCAGAAAAGTACGGGAACGGTTTTGCTGCAACTTCTACCTCTCTCATTGCAGAAGTTCTGCCTGAGAGAAAAGTTACTTTTGTTGCAGAAATGTACGGGAACGCTCTGCTGCCGTTTTTGTGCAGAATTGCAGAATTCTGCAGTACGGGAATAGACGAATCCAGTGTGAAATGGCCGCTAGGTGGCCAATGGTGTTAGAAATGACAGCTTCCATGTATTTGAATATGGGAGCTCAGGAAAACTCAATTTTTAAGCAATAAAATGATTATTTATGATAAAAGTATTGATTGATTAGGTGCACAAAATGTGTCTAGAATATTATTAAAATAAAAACTGTTCGAAAAATTTGCAATCGAGATAAGTACACCATTCGATTCAGCAGGAATTTTGGGCACCAAAAATATATAGTTTTCATATGTTAAGTATTTTATTTTATAAGAAAATTAACAAAAAGTATCGAGACATTTAGTATGGGAGCTGTCAAATCTCTCACCATCAAAAAGCAGCGTTGAGCTTTCGCTGGATTTGTCTATAGACCTATTATCTCCTGTCACTCACAGCGATGGAGAAACGTGATTTTATCTCGCAATAAGCAATATCGAGTTGCAAAAAAAGTACTCTGTAACCCCGATTGTTTAACACCAATGGAGTTGGATTGGTAGTGAACAATGTATTATGTTGTTGGTTTGTAATAAGTTTTAAATGGTCGACCTTGTACATATACAAATTTAAGCAACCCCTCTATTGGCAGAACACGTCTTGCAGGGGCAACGAACAGAACTAGAATGATTTATTCATCAAATTACAATAAGTCAATATCAAGTCAAGGCATACTTATGCGTATCCTCAACACTCCTCCTCGCATGAGTATCCCTAACGTCTTCAGGCTTCGTTTTTGCGAGTTCCAATGGTCAGGATCTCCATCTCCTCCTGAATCCTGGATAGTTTGCTCTCCTGTTCATCTGTATCAGCCAATCGACGTGATTTTGGCACGGTTCCACTTCGCTCCACTGGTCCCTTTCGTTTGGTTCGACCACTCACACGCCGTTTGGATGATGCTCAAAAGAAGTAAACCGGTTGTACCACATCATCGTGAAACTGGACGGGATCCTCCATTTTCCTTTGATCTTGACCCAAATGTGTAGCACCGCGCAATGTATACTCAAATACTTCCCTTTTCTTCGTCTTCTTGCTCCGACGTTTGCTTTCGATCAGGACTCCCACAAACTGCGTACCGATCTCCTTCTGTTGTCCGGAGCACCACCGCCGTTGCTTGAGCCGGTACAGTCCGTCGCGCAAAACTGCCACCGCTGCTGTCTCTCCTCGTGACATTATCCGGCAGCCATGTTTGCCGAACCGGATATCCGCTCCCTTCACTATCAGCTTAGCCACCGAAATGAGGTTCATCTCGAGTCCCTGGATGTACAACACGTCGGTCAGCTTGATCACCGTTTGCTCTCCGTTGTTGTCCACGCTATTCAGCGTCACCGTTCCAATCCCTTGGACATCCACCTCCTTACCGTTTGCCAATAGCACTTGTCCTCTGGGGGCAGGTTTCAGCGAATCGAAACAAGCCTTCACGCAGCACACGTGGGAGCTGGCTCCCGAATCCACGATCCATTCTTGCCGTTTGCTGTTGTCCAATACAAAAGCATACGATTTCTTGCTGGCGTTGACTTCCACGTCGTCATCACTCATCTCGGCTGGACAATCCACTTTCCTATGGCCTTCCTTACCGCATCCGTAGCAGATCAGCTTCCTCTTGAATGCCACCTTATACGCTACTGTCGTGTCTCCCGCTTCACTTTCGTTCATCTTGCGCTCCTGGTCCAGAATTTTCCCTTTCACGTAATCGAGCTTAAGATCCTCGTCCTTCATGATCAGCAAAGCAGTCCGGACTTGATCGTAGCTCATCGGCAAGCTTCGCAAGAGCATCGCAACCTGTACATCCTCACCCAGGTCCTTTCCAGCACTCCGTAGCTTCGCAAACAGTTCCTCAAAATCGTAAATGTGTGTTGCAACGTCTCCTCCTTCCGGCAACTTCCGGTCACAGATCTGGCAGATCAAGGACACACGGGAACACATCGATGTCTTCTGGTGCTCGTTTTTCAGCTTGAGCCACACATCTTTCGCCGTTTTGAGCTCTCGGATTAGCGGATGCTGGCGCCTCTCGACCAGCAGCGAAATCGTTGCGCGTGCTCTCTGCACTCCATCCGTCCACTCGTCATTTTCTGGAACCGGGGCCTGCGCGTACTCGACGTACTTCCACAGCTTCTCGCGAATTAACAGCATTTCCGTTTCGAACGCCCATTGTGCGTAGTTTTCGTTGTTCAGCTTCTCAACTCCAAGCTTCGCTTCCATGCTTCTCGAGAAAATTTTCTTCAAACTTCCGATTCTGATTCCGTTATCGCCTTGGTTACTGGGCCCATAACCTATTGGCAGAACACGTCTTGCAGGGGCAACGAACAGAACTAGAATGATTTATCCATCAAATTACAATAAGTCAATATCAAGTCAAGGCATACTTATGCGTATCCTCAACACCCTCGAACAACCAAAATTTAGGTGTATTTGATTGAATTTTAACAGTTTTCGCCAAATTATATTCAATGTGTGACTTTTAGTTTAATTTTGATTAGAACCATTCTGGCGTGTATGTTTGACACATGCGCGTAAAGAGATTTCGCACGTGCATCGGATGTAAACATTGCCGTTGAAGAATTTAGTTTGTCTCACAAAATTACGACTTTTTTTCCTGAAGTTATGTGAATTTCCTAATAAAGATGTCCCGAATAATTGTTAAAAATTTGCCTAATGGGGTGAGTACTGATGTTAGCACTGGTTTTAAAATATCCATGTGACGATTTTGCACTCTTCCAGTTCACGGAATCGAAACTGCGCGACCACTTTAGCCGGTGCGGCATCGTGACGGACGTGCAGCTCAAGTACACGCCGGAGGGCAAGTTCCGAAACTTTGGCTTCGTCGGGTACGAGTCGGAGGAGCAAGCGGCAAAAGCGATCCAGCACTTTAACAACACCTTCCTGCGGACGTCGAAGCTGAGCGTCGCTCCGTGCGTGGCGTTGAACGAGGTGAAGGAACTCAAATCCTGGAGCAAGTATAGCAAAAAACCGGAGGAAACGAAGCCGGCGAAGGAGTCTGGCAAGGACAAAAAGAAGAAAACTGAACAGGCGCCCACGTCGGAGGATATTCTGAAGCAGCGCAAGCGCGATCCTCAGTTTAAGGAATTTGTACAGGTTCAGAACAAGGCCGGCAAGTCGGTTTGGGACAATCAGCTGGAAAAGGACGAAGAGGAGGACGAGTCGGGTTCGGAAAGGGAAGATGAAGAAGAGACGCAGGAGCACAACGAACAGTCGAAAGGAGGAAAAGGTCTGGCGAAGCCGAAAAAGGAAAGAAAGATAACGAATCTGTTTGTGGCCAAAATTCACAACATTCCGTCGACGACGAAGCGACAGGACTTGTTCCGATTCTTTAAGCCCATCAAACCGTACTCGATTCGGATTCCCCCGAAACAGAAGGGATTTGCATACATTGGATACAAAACGGAAGCTGAGCTGCGGAAGGCGCTGCTCAAGGACAAAAGCTTCCTCGGCGGAAAGCAGGTGAAAGTCGTGGACTTTACCGAAAAAGATCGCATGCGTGGGGAGGAAGGCTCGAAACTGGATAAGAAAGAGAATCCCAAGTGGGTTCGCGAGAAAGAATCGGTCTGCAGCGAGAGCATCGTGGAAACTGGGAAGCTTTTCTTCCGGAACTTGGCGTATTCTGTGCAGGAGCAGGACTTGAAGCAGTTGTTTGAAAGGTACGGACCCGTCTCGGAGATTGACCTGCCCATCGATGCCAACACCAGGAAGCTGAAAGGTTTTGGAACGGTAACCTTCCTGATGCCGGAGCACGCGGTCCTCGCGTACAACGAGCTCAACGGAACGTTCTTCCACGGTCGCATGTTTCACCTTCTTCCCGCCAAGGTGGACGAAAAAGAACGCGCCGAAGCGGACGAAGACGATTCCGGTCTGACGTTCAAGCAAAAGAAAGAAAAGCAACTGAAAAAAACAGCACAATCCTCCCACAACTGGAACACGCTCTTTATGGGTGAAAACGCCATCGCGGAAGCGGTCGCGAAAAAGTACGGCAAAACCAAGGAGGAAGTGCTGAGCAGCGAGGGCGGAACGACGAGTGCCGCTGTGCGATTGGCCCTGGGAGAAACGGAGATCGTTATGGAGATGCAAAAGTTCCTCGAGGAGGCGGGAATCCAGCTGGATGCGTTCAACGGGGTGGCCAAAAGCCGATCGAACGCAGTTATTTTGGCCAAAAATTTGCCCGCCGGAACGGAGCCGGCCGAGTTGACCGAGCGGTTCGGCAAGTTTGGACTGCTAGGCCGAGTGATTCTGCCGCCGAGTGGAGTTACGGGTAAGTTAAGGGGCCGGTGATAATTTTGTATAATCGACAAAAAGTAATTACGGCATTTACCTTAAAAATGATAAATTTAGTTATGATGATTTGAGATTCTTGAGAAGTTCCCGATGAGCGCATTTGTGGAAATATGATACGAGCCAGGTATCTCCACGTTCCCCCTCTAGATTAAAAAATGTATTGCTGTTTGAACTTTCGTTCACTCAATCCACTTTAAAGAAGCATCTATCCGACTAACTTCACGGCCTGGCCGAATAAAGAATTTGTGTGTTGAGGTTAGATTAGATTATAGACAGATAAACAGACAGAAAAAGAAAGATGTTTTTTTTACTTTTTCGTGTACGATTGAGATGGTAAACTGGATTTCCTTCTAGATTCTCAACACTTATCGCTTACACTCGGTCACTAGGCTACAAAAATTGGCAAAAACTACTGTGCATGTCCATTTCGATGGAACGCATTTTGTTGGTCGGTGCTTTTGATCAGATTGGTTTTCTTGAAGAATTTCGGGAGCAATTTTCTTTTGCGTGATTTGCCTCCTCTCTCATTCGCGGGTGAAGAGAGTTCGGTAGCGAAATTGATTTTTTGCGATTATTCCATCCCTGCCATCCGCATTGACTTTCTCGCATTTATGATTGTCTATGTGGAGTTGTTTTGTTAATTCTTAGGCTATAGTTCACTTTTTCACACAACCCTCATAAGTCAGGCCTACTGCGTTGAATTAACCGCCGAGGGGATTCTGCGAACGGATCACATTGCACTGAATTATACTTATCAACACCCTACCTATAATTATTGAAATACAGTAGTTGTTCGGTAACTGGGCTGAGTTCGTAGCCCAGTCACCGAATGCTGCTCGCTAACTAGGCGAGGGACCACCGATGCATAATATTTCCTGATGAAATGTAAAAATTAAAGTTACTCAGTTTTATTTACAATGCTTGCTTTTCATATTTCTTCAATTGTGACTTGAAATTAAATAAAAGTTTTAAAAAGTTTTTTTTTTATTAATTGAACAGGCTTTTGGCATCCAATAACCCCTCGCCCATTTCGGGTTGTCTGCTTTCGAGTGCCCAGTTAAAAAGCAGCCCAGTTAAACAACGCCCAGTTACCGAACAACTTCTGTATATATATGTATTAATCCGAGTCCAATATTTGTTTTGTTTGTAAGAAATTAACATAAAAGTTTTAAACGCATTTTGAGAAAGTGGCTTGAACTTAAAAATGTTACTTAATCCACCCTTAGGTGGTTGGTGCCTTCCTCACATTTAAAGGGTAGTGCTATCCAAAATAGATACAAAAGGGCGGACCTTTTAGTGTTCTATTAACCCTCTAACGCCCATGGTTGCACCAGAGCACCACTAATTTTT